>NC_056731.1:594490589-594783089 GCF_019279795.1 Protopterus annectens | reverse complement strand
CTCAAAACTTCTCTGCTGCCAGTCTGAACACCATCTATGATCATCAGTCTGGTAGGCCTATTTTTGCTGGATACAAGAGATTCAGATAAGTGCCCCGTTGGGGGGTTTATTTTATATTTTTTGCTACTGCTTCTTTGCTCTGAGGTTTCATATCATCCAAAAAGGGTAAATGCCAGTGAGGAAGACAAATTCCACATAAAGACAGTCACAATCCATGTCTCTTCTGCTTAGGGCCCAACCACGACCATAGTTCTTGCCCTATCTGTAAAGCTTTCTTTCCTAAGACCCTATGTAGCCACCTTTCCCGTCTTAATATTGACTGAAAAGGTTAGCCTGCAACATTATGGAGGGTACGTTGGGGTCTTCTGCTGAGCCTGCTATGAAGAAGGCTAAGAAAGTTAGGCCTGAAGCTTCAGCTGTGCCTCCCCTTCTGGACTTCTCTTTCGAGGCCAATGTAGGCCCAGAGACCTGACTGGATTTCAGCTTGGATCCTAAGGCGGGTACCACATCAGAGGCCACAAGAGGCCCTGCCATCGACATGTTCTCAGAGGCTATGCAGACGTCTGCTGTGGATGAGCAGTGAGAACAGATGGTCATTATTTCAGAAGGCCCTCGGGGTATTCTGTAAATTTTAGTAAGGGAGGTGTACTGACGAACGTCATTGAATGTAGGCCTACGTCAGATCCCTCCACCTTTCACAGGGCTAGTGTTCCTCTTAAAAAGAAGTAGAAAACCGAACATGTCTCTGCTACTCAGGACCAACCTGTTGATTGGCAAGCTTTCACACAAGGCTTGTTCAGTACCTTTATGGCTCTTAAACTTCTCTCAGTGGTTTCTCTTCCTTGCCCTCATTTTACTTCACCACAGAAAGGGAATGCAGTGCAGGATTCTTCTGAAGAGGAGGATTTCTCGGAGGAGGAATCCTTGGGACTACTCTGCTCAAATTACCTTGCCCTTGTAGTATGCTGCCTGAGGAAGAGTCCAATGGCACAGCCTCCTGGTGAAGATATCACCTTTGGGGAGACTATTGCCAGGATGAGGGAGTATTTTAAGTCATACTGCTGTCAGGTTTGTGAGATGCAGAAATGGTACTATAACTAGCTTGAAATGGATTCTCGCTCTCCTTCAGCTGAGCCTCCAGTTTTACCAGCTTTTCTCTATGTCATCTCTTCTGCGTTAAAGTCTCTGGACTCTCAATCCCTGGCCCTAAAAGGCCAGACAGGTTTTATAAAGTTCCAGAGGACTGTAAATTTCTTTAAAAATGTCAATCAGCAGAACCAGTGACTGTTTCTGTGGCTGCTGATAAACCTCCTAGACTATTGCCATCCACTTCTCTTCTCCCTTCAGATAAAGAGTGTAAGACCATGGAAAGGTTGGGGAAAAAAGGTTTGTACTTCGGCCACCCTAGCTTTCCGTGTTATCAGTTACCAAACACATATGATCAAGTAAGCATTGCCTCTCCTTTCACTGGCTGTTCAGCTTCTCTCTGACCTTCCTCAGTCAGAAGTTAAGTCACAACTTTCATCAGTTGTGGGGGCTTCTTCCCAGATGGCACACCATTCTATTAAATGCAGCTATGATTCAGCTGAAGCATCTGCTAAGACAGCTGCATCTTGCTGGGTTTTGAGGAGATACTTCTGAGGCTTCAACCAATTCCAGATGATTTTAAGGAAAAATTAATTGATGCATCCTTAGATAATAAGACTTTGTTTGGAGTAAATTGCTCAAGTCCTTGCAAGAGAAAGGTAAAGGCTTACAGGATCTAAAACACATCTTTGTGTCTCCAGTTCATAAATTCAAAAGGAATTACCCAGCTAAAACTCCTTTTAATAGGAATCAATCTCTCACTCCTCCTTCCAGAAGTAAGAGGGATGTTAGGAAACCTACTGCTTCCAAACCCTCTCAGCCTGCTCCTGCTCAAAAACAGCCTTTTCAAGACAAGCCAGGTACTCTGTGACTACCAGCCTTTTCTCAGCCATTTTCCTGTCTCTCTGCATCTTTCCCTGTCCCTTCCAGTCTGGGAGCATATCACTCAAGGTTTGTGGGTCCTCTCCATTATCAACAAATGGTATTTCATAGTGTGGGAAACTCTTCCATCTTTCATGGATATTCCTCAACCACCTCGAGAGCAACTAGAATTTTTCCCAGAGGTGCTCCTGGTATTGAAATCACAGGGGACTATTCAAGAAGTTCCACTGCACCAAAGCGGAAGAGGTTTCGACTCCAGGAGGTTTCAGAAAAGATGACCCTTGGAGACCCATTCTGGATCTTTCACACCTCAACATCTTTGTAAAGGTCTATAAAACAAGCACAAAGAGTCGTATCTTATGTTAAGCACTTTTCATTTACTGCATTAGTAAACATCATCAGACAAAATCAGTAAAACACATTTAGAACACTTGTTTAATATAAAATTTAGCGCCCTTTTTCAACTACAGGAAATGACATCACAAACCTAAATAATATGCTACTTCCCCATTGCATGTACCATTATTCATAAATAAGTAAATATTTATATATATTACTAAACATGCTAAACACCAGATGTATACAATATATCCAACTCTATGAATTAAAAATTATTAAATCATTATTAGCTGCCTAAAATGTTGAATAAATATACATTTGTATACATAAATAAAATATTAATTTATTAACTTAAACAAAAAACTTCTTATCATTATTAAAGCAACCCCTATCTACTTAATGCTCTTAATTTTAAAATGCTGTTAATACTACAGTGATCATTAAGTCCAGGCCATGCATAAGAATGAAGCATGAGCTGCCATATCAACTCTGCCTTTTCCAATTGTAGTTCCCAGGGACCACCGCTATCATTAGTTAGCACTTTCCGCAAATATTACTATTACTTTACTATTACTATTAACTGCAGTGGTGGTGCTGCGGTAGAGTTGTCGCCTCACAGTAAGACGACGTCCTATTCGATTCTCAGCTAAAGCGTCTTCTGTGTGGAGACATGCATGAATGGGCGTACCTTTGTTGAAGGTTGTGCATCAGGGCTGGCAACTCGGCATGTAAAAATCTACTGCCAATCATTAGCGGACCGGAGTTCCTCTGTGGCGACCCCTAACCGGGAAAAGCCGAAAGACACAACAACTTTACTATTACTATTACTTGTTTTGCATGTGCAAAGTATTTAGACAATAGTTTAAAGAGTTTGGTAATGAAATGTCCCCAAATTTGTAAAGATTCTTGGTATTTCCTTAAGTTAATTAAGCATACACAGTATTGTGATCAGAGTATATGTGTAACGGTTGACATCAAGGACTTATTTTCTGTGATCCCTCATGAAGATGGTATACAGGCTGTAGAAATCTTTTTGAGGGAACAGGGGGTTACACAGTCCAAGATTAATTTATATACTGAACTCTTGGAAATAATTCTTAAGAACAACTACATCTATTTTAAGGGTAGATATTTTGTACAACCGGTAGGGGTAGCCATGGACTCGCCTTGTAGCACAATTTTTGCAAATATAGTCATGGCTACGTGGGAACAGCAGTATATTTATGGGAATGAGTTTTTTCAACCTGTTAGCCTATACTTACATTATTTGGATGATATATTCATCCTTTGGAAGAGTAGTCAAAACAGCATTAGATATATTTCTCTCGTATATTAATACAACTACTTCTTCTCTGACATTCACACAACAAGTGGATAATAATGAGATGAATTTTCTGGATGTTATTCTAAGGACAGGGACAATAAAATATTCATAGCTAATGTTTATAGAAAACCCACCTCCTCAAATTCATCCTTACATTTTTCTAGTGCACACCCTTCAATTCACAAAAAATCAGTAGTTAAGGGGTAGTTTGTCCGGGCGGCAAGGATGGTCAGTCTAGACACAGATTTTGAAATAGAGTGGAATAATTTGATCAACATGTTTAAAAAGAGAGGCTATCCCACTCATATCCTTAAAGAATTGTATAATGAAGTAAAAATAAATAAATAGATCAAATGGTCATTTTGCACCTATTTTAACATACAGTATATAGGATAACCCCTATTGGTGTAAGTGAACACCACTTGGATAATGCTGCAATTTTTATAAAAACATTTAAAACACATTTCTATGAAATTAAGGCTATTATGTTGAAAAACTGGACACTTATAGATGAGGATTTGAATATTAGAGCAAAATTATGCATGCTGTGGTTTCAAAATGGTAACAAGGAGAGCAAGTAATTTTAAAAACTTGGAGAATGGCAGGACACACTATAAACAATAAATCAATGGGTACTATGAATAGATGTGGAATGTGCAATTATTGTAGCTCTACCCAGCACTTTATATAGGAAAAACCACCAGGTCTTTTAAGGAAAAAAGTCTATGAGCACATGTATGCAATAAGGAAATATCAGTTAAATATTGCACTAGCCAGACATGTGCATGAACATCATGTTCATTTTTTTAGATTTGGAATATTGCAGCAAATGCTTAGTAATGATAGCAGTGGTCCCTGGGAACTACAATTGGAAAAGGCAGAGTTGATATGGCAGCTCATGCTTCATTCTTATGCATGGCCTGGGCTTAATGATCACTGTAGTATTAACAGCATTTTAAAATTAAGAGCATTAAGTAGATAGGGGTTGCTTTAATAATGATAAGAAGTTTTTAAGTTAATAAATGAATATTTTATTTATATAAATGTATATTTATTCAGCATCTTAGGCAGCTAATAATGATTTAATAATTTTTAATTCATAGAGTTGGATATATTGTATGCAGTTGGTATTTAGCATGTTTAGTAATATATATAAATATTTACTTATTTATGAATAATGGTACATGCAATGGGGAAGTAGCATATTATTTAGGTTTGTGATGTCATTTCCTGTAGTTGAAAAAGGGCACTAAATTTTAAACTATATAAGGGTTCTAAATGTGTTTTATTGATTTTGTCTGACATTTACTAATGCAGTAAATGAAAAGCACTTAACATAAGCTACGACTCTGTTTATTCCATAGCCAGCATTGTGCTTGTTTTATAGTGGTTTGTGAATTTATTTATTTTTTTCATTACCTTCATAAAGGTCTCAACCTTCTGCATGCTTCTCTGCCTACCTTGTTTCCCCTCATCCTTCCACAGGCTTTTCTGGTCTCCCTGGCCATCGAGGATGCTTGCCTTCACATTCTCATTCTTCTCCATACAAAATGCTTGGCTCCTGTGATTTCTTATTGCAGACATCAGGGTGTACAGATATTTCTATATCTGGATGATCTCCAGGCACTCCTTCCAAGACCTTAGAACAGAATCTCCATTATAGTATTTCCCTTCTACAAAGACTGGGTTTCACAATAAACTTTCAAAAACCTTTCCTCACCTCATCACAGGACCATGTCTTCATGGGGTGCTGAATCTAGACAGATCGAATGTTCATCTCCCTGAACCCCCCCTCCCACAGAAAATTCTGTCCGTAACCAAATTCTTCCAAGACCTTCCCATGCAGTCTCTTACAGCGAGTGAGTTTCTCTGCCTTGTAGGGTTCATGGCATCCACCATCCCCATGTTACCTCTGGCAAAACAACACATGAGGAAATTTCAGTGGTACCTCAAGTTAGTTTGGAGCCAACATGCGCACCCACTGGGCTTTGTTATCCCTCTTCCTCCTTGTCTGAAAAGGGAACTTGGTTGGTGGATACATCAAATTTCCCTGAACCCAGGCTTTCTCTGCATCCTTCACTTCCAGTTCAGGAGTTGTTCACAGATGCTTCGACATGGGTTGGGGGCAGCCTTTGCATCATGGAAGGTTCAAGGCCTTTGTTCCTCTTCTCAAAGGTTAGAACACATAAATATAAAAGAGATGAGAGCTTTGCTGTTGGCTGTACAGACTTTTCACTCTCTTTTTCATCCATTTCCTCTAAAACTATTTACAGACAACACCACAGTTCTTTGGTATGTAAAACATGGGTGGGGGGCAAAATTATACCTTCTGGCAGGCTAGCCCTAATGGCATGGTAACTGGCTACTCAGTACCAGGTCACCCTTCATGCGGTGTACATTTCCAATCAGAATGGAGTGGCAGATACTCTGAGCAGGTCCATGACTCAATCCCAAGAATGGATGCTTCATAGGGATGTGTTTCTAGACATTCTCCACCAGTGGGGTTTTCCTCAAGTAGATCTCTTTGCCTCCCCTTTGAACAGACAACTTCCAAAATGTTGTGCCAGAATTTCAGACCCTCTGGTGTGGAAGGTGGATGGCCTTTCATTCACATGGAAGGAAATGTTTTTCAGTGCATCCCCCCTTTCCTCTTATTCAGAAAGTTATGCTGATGATTCTGCAGGACAAACCAAAAATCTTGCTGGTGACTCCATTTTGACCAAGACACCATTGGTTCCCTCTTCTGCATTTAGCTAATGGCAATCATCAGAAATTAACTCACAGGGTGTATCTTCTGACACAAGACAAGGGGTCACTGATACACCCACACCTGGCAACTCTACACGTGACACTGTGAGTGTTGAGATTCTGACTCCTTTCAGGCACCTCTTTTCAGAGGACATGGTTAGGGTTCTTCAGGAGGCCAGAAAAACCAATACTGGGAAATCCTGCTTATCTTTCTCATACGCTTCACCCACTTTCTGTGGATGTCCAACTAGTGCTTCACATACTTTCTGTGGATGTCCAACTAGTTTTCTTATTTGTGTAAACTGCTGAAGGCTGGTTTGGCTTATTCCTCTGTGAAACTCATCTGTCAGCCATTTCTGCTTGTCTGCCTTTGTCTCCTTCTTTGGCCTCTAAATTGGAAGTTAAACTCTTCCTTAAAGGCATCCTTCATATTAGGCCTTCCAGGAAGCCTGTTCCTGAACTCTTCCTTAAAGTTGTCCTTCTCATCAGGCCTCCCAGGAAGCCTGTTCCTCCTCCTCCTTGGAAGGTTTTGTCTTGGAAAAGCTCATTGTGGCTCCATTTGAACCTGCAGCTACAGCTATTCTGCAACACTCCACTTGGAAGACTGTACTATTATTACCCATCACTTCAGCCAGGAGGGTGTCTGAACTTTAAGTCTTGATGGCTTCTCCTCCCTTCCTGGTTTTCCATAAGAACAGGGTTTCCTTGCGTACTAACCCATCTTTTATGCCCAAGGTAGTGAATCAGTTGTCCCTTAACCAATCTATTCATTTACCCACTTTTCCCCCTCTCCACAATCATCTTGTGAGAGAGTTCTACACACCTTGGTTGTGCATAAACAACTCAAATTTTTTCTTGGATAAAACTAAGGCTATCAGTAAATCAGATCAGCTTTTTGTTTGTTTTCATCCTAGGACTCTAGGAATGCCTGTTTCCAAGCAAATCAGTTCCACTTGGATTTCTAAGGCTATTTCCTTTTGTTATGTTTTTCATGGTAAGAGCCTTTCTACTCCTGTTAAGGCTCATTCTATGAGAGTTGTGCCTTCTTCATGTGCTTTTTTCAAAGGTTTGGATACTAACTCCATCATGGAAGCAGCTACCTGGTCTGTTCATACCTTCACTAAACATTATAAACTGGATGGCATCTCCGAGTCTAGGGCTGGCTTTGCTAGAGCCATTCTCCATGGCTTTTTAGAAAGTGCCACTGCTTCTTCCCCTCCCTTTCTTCTTCATGAACTTTGGTACTTTCCCTCATGTTAAGAATACTGCAACATAAGAATAGAAAGACATTGAATAGTTGTGAAAAATCTTACCATATCCATAGATGTCTTTCTATTCTATGTCTATTCCTCCCACCTTCCCCCTGTTTTCTGTTTTTTCCCCTGGATGTATGCTTACCTCTTTTTGTTCCTTAGGTTGGTGTTCTTACTGGGGCATTTATTTCTGATGATGGTATGTGCAGACATCACTTTTATGGTCTATGCCAGCTGCTGGCCTAAGTGCAAAGTCCCACATACCTTGCAGTGGTTTGTCTTTTGTATAATGGCCGGGCATCAGAACCGTCTTTGGCAGTGAATCCCTCATGTAAAGAATACTGCAACATAGAAGAGAATGACGTCTGTGGTTATGGTAAGATTTTACATAACTATTCTTTATTTTATTTTATTTCTGTTTATTTTAAAATTTGAAGAAGTCTAAAATAGCCACTTAGGGGATAGAACTTTGTCTGATGTACTTTTCCACTTCCCGGTGGAATGTGCTGGAATCCCACTCTATCCTCTTTCATATGTAAGCGGGAGGACCCTCTTAGATCGTGTCATAGTTCTCATTAATCCTCTTTAGCCTAGTTGTGATGTCCCTCAGTTGCAGTATACAGTGAGCTATATGTTTTAAGGAGAGTGGAGCCACAAATTAATTGGATATTTTTGGGTTACCAGATTACAGTGTTTGGCTTATGGACATTAAAATTTGGTTTGGTTCAACCACTCTTCATTTGAGAAAGCATTACCTTTGGGCCCTCTTCATTTGAGAAAGCATTACCTTTGGGCCATGTTCAATGTCTCTGTTGGTGAGAAAAGGTAATTTAACCTGATAAACAGTGTTCTGCAGAGTCTGCATCAGAATAAACCCCAATTTCTGTACTCTTTCTTTCACTATTGTATATTGATCTTTCCAGGACACCATCATTGCACAGTTACACCAACAACATTCACTTTCAGTAGCTCTTGGATATGATTTTGTTCAAATAATGTTAACTCTAGAGACTGAAAATTCATAATCTTCCTCCCTGTTTAAATAGCTTCCACTCAATACATTGCTGACTACCAAAAATTATTTTTGGCAAACTTTATTGAGACAAAAACGAATCTAACCACAATCAAAATAATGAATAAGCCCCCAAAATACCAATATTTTTTTCCTAACAAACAGCAAATTTAGCATACTATTTAACGACTAGGATAGAATGTATCTCGTCTCCAAGATATTGGGTGCTAATATCAGGACCACCAACCAAAGTCCCCAGAACCTTCCATGCGCTTCCTGTAGATGGTCCTCTGATTACAACATAATTAGAAGTCTTATCATCATTGCAGCTATTTTATTTATTCTGGGACTTGCACACCAACCCTGATCATGTATGCCAGAAATTATTTTTAAAGCCTCCTCTTTTTAAAGGATGATGACTGCTATATTTCTGATTCTTCATGCCTTCTGACGCATTCTTTAACAACTTCATTAATATTTTTGTCTCTGCATTTGATATCTGGAATGGTGAGATGTGTTGCCATATTCTCAAGCATCTTCAGTAACAGTTTTGTCTCTTCCATTAGAATGGTTGGCATAATGGTCAGGGTGTTTACTTCACAGGCACAAGATACAGGGTCGAGGGAAATTTGTTAGGTTTAAAATGGCCCACAAAGGCAGCTAGCCTAGTACTTACCTATGAAACTATTTATATTTTGAAATAATTTCAAATGCTTAAAACTTTTATTTTCTACATTTAAGCTTACAAAACCTCGTTTCACAGTAAAATTTGTTCAAACAGCTCCTGCCATGTAAAACTCATTTTCTCCATTCCATTTTCTTGAGACACTCAGCACTAAATTTGTATTCTGCTTTACAGGTTGTTGAGATAGAGCAAGACTACACACTGGATCTTCATTACTCTCTGAAACACATGTATTTGCAGGTATTTCTGTTTGTATCTTTAACAGAAACAGAATCAAACTGTGGTATCAGGGTTTAATCTAGTTTCTAAATCCCACAGCTTTTGTGCTTGTGTCTCACTAACAGTGCAATCAGTCTTTTTATCTCTTGATTATAACTCATTTATGTGGCTTCATTTTCACAGAAACTGTCTTTAAATTCTTGTTTTCAAGACATTGATCAACAAATTCAAACATAAAATTGCATTTTTGTTCATTCCAGCCATTTTCAAACACATATAACTGCTGCACTGCTTTGTTGTAAAAACAAGTCTGTTCATTCAATGTTGAGAGGCAACCGTTGAATTAAATTTTAGAATGTAAAAAAGTGCTTTTCTGTGGTATGCCAAATGCGCTAGTAGCTAACTTTGGTTTGTTGAAATTAACTTCCTAGGTACCATTGGCCTTCACTCTCATACTCCTAATACAGAGTTTGCTCTGCAACTGGGTTGTGTATCCATATGTAGGACACTGGCACGTATATTAAGCCAAGCTGTCAATCTGCTATTTATTTAATATGGTAAGAGTATACCATTTCAGACTCAGACAATTTCCTGCACTTTGGTTGTCAGAGACCATTTAAGAAGCATCATTTTTGTACCCTTAAAGGAAGCCTTGTTTCTTAAAAATTCTTAAGACACTTTATGTTGTGGGTAGGGCACACACACACACACACACACACACACACACACACACACACACACACACACACACACACACACACACACACACACACACACACTAAGCCTCATGGACATAGTTGTAGCTGAAAGTCAGATCGTCCTTATCTGTCCACCAATGAAGTATCACATATTCAAAACTGGTAAGAAATAATTTTCACTTTCCAGCTTGCACTAATCCATTTCATTTATGTCTCCTTACATTCATTTACAGTATTATGCATCTCTTATTACAAGTGTAACTGTAAAAGTTCATTTGCCCATAAATGTGTGCTTGCAGTGTATTTTGTCAGACTGTCTCTACCAGTACAGCCAATTTGATTGTGTTTTCTGACAGTATGCCAACACTTAACTTTTGGAGGCAGCTGCCATTATGCAGACATATGGTTATAACAGGTAAAGTAAAAATACAATGACTTCAGCATGCTAGCTCTTACACTTTACTATGTATATATGCATTTTTATTAGTATTATTTGTTTTCCCAAAACACAGAAGGACAACTGGGCAAGGATGGGTAGGTGAAATGTGGAAGGCAACAGGAAGTGGGGATACTTGTCAGGCACAACAAATATCAAAACTTTATGCATTACCAATCGAGGACACTGGTTTCCTAATTTTAGTGCGAAATACAACATGTATACATATCAGTACATATAGTAACATCCTAACTGAACATCTTGTGCTGATTATTCATTGATAAATGGTTCAGTGTAGCTACTAGTCTGTTCCATGGCCAACAGTTCACGAAAATGCACTCCTCCTATTAGTCAGCATAAGTTCTGTGAATAATATCCTGCAAGGAGGGTCTTTAGTCTTCCTCTAAGCATGAATAATGCTTTTCTGCTACGAGTATTACATTTCAAAATAATCTTGGCCATGAAAATGGAATGGTGAGCTCATCTGAACTGTGAAGACTTTGAGAGCATTTAGCTGACTCAACTTTTCTGTGGATGGGATCTGACGGAGTGTATGGAGCAAATATATGGGAGCAGCCTACAACAACTCCATCTGCATGTCTCTGATATGAGCAGAGCTGCCCAAGTAACAATGGACAGTCCATTTAGTTGTTAGAAATGAGGAAAGGAGAATTTGTTGTGCAGATATTCTACATAGGGAAGAACTAGAAACAGATGATGATGATGTGTGCCTTTGCAAATCTGTGTCACCTCCCTAGTGTTTGCCACTCTCTGAACAAAATGAGTAAGGGATACGTTTCATTACAGTTATTCACAACATATATATATATATATATATATATATATATATATATATATATATATATATACTTGACACAAAAAACTTCTAATATCACCCCAACAAAATGTGGCCCCACATATCAAATATCAGGTCCCTACTGCTAAATATTTCTTTCATTTACTTCTAGTAATATTTTAATCCCTTTGATAGTATAACAAGTCTGAATCATGCACCGCAACTCCAAACTTGCATTTTAAAATGACATTAACTTACAGTTCATCAGCTCAGCTCCAAAGCTCAGACAATTGTTTTCCTAGTAGCACAGCTTGAAAATGCCACTTTCCCCTTGATCATACAGATGCAGGTGCAATAACAACCACATCTGTATCAAATGGGCACTTATTTATAGATGTGCACTACCTGCAATGTCCTCTACTGTATCTACTTCCCTGCAAACCGTTATCTCATCTCTCCAGTTTAACGTCATTCTACAAGTATTTAGTCTCCTCCTGTTACACTGTAGCTGTGACTCACTCACTCACTCACTCACTCACTCACTCACTCACTCACTCACTCACTCACTCCATTTGTTTGTTTACATGTTTGTCAAATGGGCAAGTGCACTGGACCACAGATCCTTTTCAGACACAACTAGGCCAGAAGGCAACAAAAAGGCACTATTGTACAATGGTAGTAAAATGCAAGTGGAAATATCAGTACAAGTAGAAATTCCAGTTGTAACAGTTACAGTGCAGTACAAGCACAAATTCCAATGCTAACAGTCTCAATAAAATGTTTCAATAATAAATACATATACATAAATGATAATGTCAAAACAGTAGAAATAGTGGCTAGCTGCACAATGATTACTCAATCTAAATAAAAAATTAAAAAAGAGAGACAGGATGATAAAGAGATGTTTATGTAATGAAGTAAATACCTAAAAGGACTAAAAAGCCATGTAGAGGATGGTTGACAAAGGTAACTGATGCTATGTCACAAAATTAGCAAGTGGTAGATTAGTCATGATTGTCAAAACAGTGATGCACTGAAAGGATTTATTGGTGTGTTGAATCACTTTCTCTCTAAAGTTTGATGGAGGAGGTTGACCTACTGTCCTGAAGGATTTTAGAGGTGACCCTTGTAGGGAACTCAATTTCCACTTCTTGGAAATCACCTAGCATGATTGCATCATCCAATTCAAGAGTAGTAAGACTCCCTAATACTTTCAGTTTCCAAGAGGCTTTATATTCTGAAGCTAAGGAAAGGCTAAAGTTCTGGAATTTAGCTGGTAACTAATACAATGCCAGAACCAGAAGTAGAAATTTGAGTTGTCTCCCTTCCCATCTGGGAGTAGATTGGATATTGTGTCATTATTTACTGTGATCCCTAACGATGTAGGCATAGAACTGTTGAGAGAATTTTTGTGGACATATGCCTGTGATAACTTTAATAAGGTTGAAACTGTCTGCAGCCTCATGGATGTTGTATTGAAAAATAATGTCTTTCTATTTAATGGCTCTACTTGTATACAACTTACGGGAGTGGCTATGGGCACATCCGTAGCCAATACTTATGCCAACCTGATACTTCACCAGTGGGAAAGAACATATTTATTTGGTGATGGGAACCCATTTAAAAATAATATTACATTTTTTCAACGTTTTGTAGATGACTGCCTATTACTATGGAAAGGCAATCGTGAGGATCTTGAGAAATTTTTGGATTATTTAAATTCTGCATCTACTTTTTTAAAGTTTAAAATGGTGGTATCTGAAACTTGTATTACATTTCTGGATCTCAGGTTAGAACTAACTGGGGATAGATTACATACTAGTATTTTTAGAAAAGAAGTTTGTTCAGGTAGGTATACATATGCTACAAGCATGCATGCACCTCACATCTTCAGAAGTACTGTTAGATCCCAATTTTGCAGACTAAGTAAACTTAACACCGATGATGCTTCCTTTGAAACACAATTAATTGAGATTGTTGAGGACTTCTTGCTTAGTAGGTATGATAGATCTCTACTTTCTGAACATGTCAGTAAGATTAGGGAAGACAGACAGACCCTATTCAGGCCAGTTTTACATGAAGATGTCACTAACATTGATTCTAAGTGTAAACAGGCAACTACAACATCTATTAGGTATGTGACTACATATAATCTAAGGGCGCCGGCTATTAGAAAAATTATATTTGATAATTGGGTTATTTTAATGGCGTCAGATGATTTAAGTTTATTGGGACCTAAACCCAATTTCTCTTACAAGAATATGAGGACCCTCAAGAGTTCGCTATGTTACAAAGATTTTGAGAGGATCACACCTGTATCCACAATAGTGAAATATGGTACTCATAAATGCTACAACTGTTCCTGTTGTGATGATATTTGCAATCGTGAAAATGACATATATGTGCATCCTACTAATGGTAGGACATTTAGATTTAGAGTGGCAGGTATATGTACCACTACCCATGTAGTCTGTTTGGCCACCTGTGAGGCATGTAATGCCTTCTATGTAGGAAAAACTACCTGCAGGTTTAAGGATAGGATGACGGAACATAAATCAGAAATTAGGAGATGCTATGAAAGGAACGCACTATATAAACATATAGAAGAATTTGGCCAGCAGCATTCTTTTAGGTTTAGGATTATTGACTAGGTTATACCTACACCTAGGGGAGGAGACCTAAACAACTATTTAGAAATTAAAGAGTATGAATGGATTTTGAGGCTTATGAGTGATTCAAAACCAGGCCTAAATAGCCAGGTTAGCCTCAAACCAATTTTAGTTAAACTAAGTAGAGCTAAACTTTTTTAGCCTAAAGTTTTATTAAAGTGTTTATTAAAGTGTTTTATGTTATTATAAGTTTATATTAAATTTTATATTAATTATATTAATTTTTTTTTTATATTAAGTGTTCTTTGCTATGTGGATGGCATATCATGTGATTTTGGCTGCAGGTCACGTGATGTATTTGGACCTATATATAGAGAACTGGTTTTATGCATTGTTTAGTATTGACAAAGGATTGTATCCGAAAGCTTTACACCTGTATAAAGTGTTTATCCAGTGGTTTCCTGCCTAGTTTTTTTGGATTTGTAGCTACTGGCATTTATTTTTCGTAGTAGATTGGAACTGAGCAATATCTGATCAGCTTTGCACTGATTTGCATAGTACATTTTCAAAGAGATAAGTATTTATGGTTGTTAAAAATATAGGCCCTGAGATTCAGTAATGCCCACACTAAGGGTTAACACCTGTCCCACTTTGCGAGGAACAGTCCCTCTTTGGCAGTTGTGTCCTGCATAAAAATTGAAAAAATGGCAAATGTCCTGAGATATTATGACAAACATATTTCCTATATTTAACGTAATAGTTGCATAAAACAGTTATTCTGTTTCTGAAACACCTAAATGTTATAAGAAACAGAATAAGCAACTAAAATGCTACAAGAATAAGCATTTATTTAGGCAAAAAAGTGAAGTTCTGTCCTTTGTACTGGCCATGGGTATGTTTTGCCTTGCAAAATCTGACATTTGTACAAAAAATGTCCCACTTTTGGGCATTTGAAAAGGTGGCAACCCTACACTAAGTGTGTACGAAGTGTACACCATTCTGAGTGAAAAGACAACACAAGCATAACTCTCACACCTTCCTCCTCCTAATTTTAGTTTTCTTACTAATGTTCTTGCAACTTTAAATACTGAAGGGGGTTCATAAAGATTGCCACAAAGTGTAGACTACATATACACTAAGTGTAATCTTTCTGAGTGACTAGAAAGGACAAAAATATGTGGTAGGGATGTTCTTGAATACAGATTATGGACACAGCGTAGGTGTTATTGAATCTGGCCCAGAGTATATTGGACAAAACTACTTTTGACAATCATTTGAATTTCTGGTTTATTAACTGCCTACTATCCTACCAACTTTGTCTATGTACTTCCTTTTGCATTTGTTGATGCAGTATTCTTTATTGAAACCAAAACTCTGCACTACTTTCCTTGCCAGTTGAGTATTTGTTCTGTTCTTTCTTTATAGATTGGTACCCCAGCTGTGAGATATGTATTTGTCTCAGTCATTTGCCTTCTCAGTTGATTGGGAATTATTATTTTCTTCACTTTGAACAATAAATCTTGGACAGAAGTTACTTCTTACCTGAAAGAAGAACAAAATAATTTTCTATCCTAACTGGTAATTTTTATCAAGCCAACTTTTTAAAATTCTTTCAGCAGTTGCATTTATAAGCGTCGATAGTAGATTTCTGTAATTCATTTACTTTTTCTTCTGTTATTGTTAACTGAAGAATTATCTAAAGAATGCATAGTTCTTTTGTGCTTCTGTAGCAAATAAATTTTACTCAACATGTATGCTATATTACTTGTCATATTTTAAATTCAAATCATACTTATCTAGACTTAAGTCATATCCTCTGCAATGTTTGAAGTGCCTTGCAAAAATGTTATCTGAATATGCTTTGCAAGGATTTATAGGCTGTTTCCATCTGATATTCTGTACCATAGACATTTCTTCAAGGAATAACCCACACCAAGCTACTATTGCTTTCAGTTCTTTTTATATATGAGCATCTCTTTGTTCATCTGTAAATACTCCTGAACCATAGACAGTTGGTCCATTTTCTTGAATGATTACAGGCCTTATACCATTCTGACTGGCATCTACTTGTAACATAAAAATGTATCCTTTACCAGTGGGACTTCTTTAACTAATTTTATCAACATGTTTAGACTTCTATTGCTGAAGTCCTTCTTGCTGTACTGGTTCTCTTCTGAAATAACCATTCATCTAAGACTTAGATGAATGGTTATTTCAGACATATTAGCAAGAGACTCTTCTAAGAAAAGTCGGTAATGCCCGAGTGCCTTCTGACTTTGGCTTTTGGACAGTCGCGGAGTCTTTTTTGATATTAGGCTTCAGTCTCTATGACATTGAAATATGGCCCATGTATTTCAGATGTGTCGGTCTTATTTTATATTTTCTGTTATATAACATAATAATTGTTTTTCTAATCTACTCAAAAGATGCAGCTGTTTCTTGTTAGGCTATTAATGTAAGGTCAGACACAAGAAGAGATCATCAGTTATGTTATAACACTTTCAAATTCTTCAGTCACCTTTGGAATATCTCTATGGTGCTGATTAAGTATCAATGGCTTATTAAATACACGAGTTGTTACTTTTGTCATCTATCTGGTTTTATCTGCTAGGATCCCTAGTGTGTATCTTACAATAATAGCATATTGAATACACTGAGTTTGTTTTTTTATCTATTTTTTTCTACTAGGAGCCATAGTTTGTATCTAGTACAGAAAACAGCTGAGCATCAAGTTTTCATGTGTAAGCAATGGGTAATGATCTCTTTCAATCACTTTATTTAGATCTTGCTGTTCAGTAAAACTTTCACTTTTGTCTATCTTTACAGAGTATTTGTAATATTCACTCCTTCTTTTGTCTGTTTCTTACTGATGTCTAAGCATTCCATTCACCTCAGTTACAGCTTCAGTCTGATTCTAGTAACTACCAAGCATTCCTTGAAGCATGTGTCATGAGCACAATACTTAGATTTATTTGTATATCATATTCTTCTGGCAAACTTGTTGAGACTTGTAAACAAATTGTCGTCAGTTGCAAAAATACATTATTGTTGTTGCTTTGTACATTCTTCAAAATGTCTCTATGGCTGAATGTGCAGACACTGTTTATTTTCACACTGTGAATTTCTTCACCCCCCCCCCATAGTTGGAGAATTTGTTTCTTTAAGTTAAGTGCTATAATATGAAATGGGATACTATACTACTTAGTTGTATGTGCAAATCTGAGTAGTCTTTGATCCAGTTGCTTTACTTTGTGCCCTGACCATGTTAACAATGTACATACAGTTCATTTTTCTGTATATTTTAATTACAGATCTTCAAAATATTTGCCCTTTTGTCTAGTTTAAATTCATCATTTTACTTGTTACATCTCAGTATTGTTTCTCAATAGTCTGGCTTCCCTTCTGTCTTTGTATATTTCTGGTCCAGTTTCAAACATCAATCCACGAACCGACTACAGTAAAATCCACTGTAAGACTTATAACTTCAAACAAAACAACAAACAGAAAACGCTCAGTTTATTCACAAAGATAAAGCTTTCGGGTAACACCCCACCTGAAAGCTTTATCTTTGTGAATAAACTGATACTGATGAAGGGTGCTACCCAAAAGTTATCTTTGTGAATAAACTGAGTATTTTCTATCCGTTTGTTGTTTTGTTTGAAGCCATTTTCAAACATCACCAATTTACCCTTTTTCACCTTAATAGAACCGGCACATAAATTAATGTTCATGTTTCTGTTCAGCAACATGAGAAGCTTTTTTTTGTATTCACTTGTCTTTCTTTTGACTCGTATTTTAAAGAGTATTCTTTATACTGCAGCATCTACATAACTGATTAAAATAGGACAATACTTCCCCTTGTATGTATAGCCTCACCTGACATACAAGGTTTGATTTCAGCTGCCCCATACTTTCTAGCACAACATTGCTCACTTTTTTATATCCGTTGTTATGGTGCAGCTTTACTTTATTTCCTGTTTAACTTTTTATTTCACTCATGTTTTAACATGCTCTCTTCTGCTTCCTTAATTTCTTCAATTATATACTTGTAAATTTACTCACTTTGAATTTACAATGCAAAGATTTTACAAGATAATTTCTCCTTGTATTAACTTGCCCTTATTTGATTATTTTTGCAATAAACCACATTATTTCTTATTACTGAATTATGCAGATGTGCAAAGGGACTGTTAAAGTCATATTATACAGTACTTCTGTCTTTCCAAACCATTGAACTCTTGAATACAAATGCATCCCTTCATTTCTGTAGATGTAATTCTACAAATATAATAATTTGCTTGTAACAGCATGTAATATCAGCATGTTGTTTAGAACACTGTAAATAGCAGATGGGACACTGTGGATGTGTAATTGTGACATACATTTAATGGCAGCCATGGATGATAGGTGGAAGAGTTTAAGTACTTGTAAAGGCTGACAAAGTACATTGAGAGAGAGTAGTTGAAGCTCATTGCAGACAAAACACGCATACTCCACCTGGGCCACAGCAGCCCTAGTGTGAAACGTCAGCTAGAAAAATGGAGGTGACAGGACAGAGGAACAAAAGACTATGGGATGATGGATGAAACCTGGATTGAACCACCAGCACTAAAGGTTGGGAATGTTTGTAGGAGGTAATAGAATGCTGGGGTGCATCCTTATAAGAACAGACACCAGAAGATAAACAATAATGTTTCTAGTGTTCTTCAGACTAGTTAAACCATAGTGTGATTGTCCTGTGGATTTCTGCAGTAGAGGGATGGCAGATTTCTTGAGGAAGTCCAGAGGAATGCCAGTAGAAGAATGCATGTAATGGAAAGGAAATAAAATGACCAGACACTGGAAGGGGCTAAAGATTTTCTAACCAGAGGACAGAGGAAACAGGAGTGGCATGATCTGGATGCAGACAGTCATGTCTGGTAGATAAGAATGGGTCATTATGAATAGAATGTCACCAAGAAGGGGTAGGTCAAAGTTAGAAGACTATAAGGTGCCCATCTACAAGTTGGATGTGTAAGAGCACTTCTAGAAAGAGAGGATTGTGGAACCATGAATGAACTGCTGGAATGTCCGGAAGAAAGGGAATACATAAAGACATTCAAGAGGGCAGTAAAGTGGAAAGCTAGGGATGGGGCGACATAAAATGTAGAATGCGCATAAAGGGCAGACTAGATGCAATTACTATCTTTTCTTAATTCAAGCAAATGTATCATGCATTTTTAGTTCTACAACATTGAAACATTTAGGAACATATACATTCCCCATAACAAGCAAGAAGTTCTCCTTGGAAAATGTTATCAAAGTAATGTGTGTAAGAACCTTAAAATGTTATGAATACATCATGATATAACTTAATTACCCAAGTTGAATGCCTGACCATATACATCAATGAGCATTCTGTTTTAAGTATTCTATGATGATAAAGACCAACAAATGAACTAACCTTAGAGTAGCTACAGCAAAACATTTCTTGCATAATTCATTTTGCCTGTATAATTATAATTAATTTTAGGCAAGAATTCTTTGTTAGACATGAAGTTAAAAAATATTTGAAGGAGGTTGATGCATAATTAAGTTTTAAGGAAGGCAATTATTTGCTACAGACTAAAAAAAGAAAAAAAGGGAGGTGGGGGGCAAAAAAGTGAAGCATTTACTCTATCATTTTTCTCTACAGATCAAATAAAATGCTAGAAGACATTAAGACATTTCCTGCATCATTTGTTTTTGGAAACTTATTTTTTTACCAGCACAAACGTACTGACTTGGGGTGGAAACTACAGCAAAACAATTCTGCATTTTAAGTTGTCTCAGTCCTAACTAGGTATGTTACATTAATAGTTAAAGGAATGCACTAATGCAAAATTCTGTACGTTGTAATTCATATATTGCTTGAGCTGTACTTTAGGTGTGTAAACATGCCATTTGACACTAGATGACAAGTGTATCACGATAAAAGATCATTTATTCATTTATCATTGAGGATAACTTTGGATGCACCAGAATTCCTGTATATTTTTGCAAATTTTTGAAACATACATTTTCATTTCATATCATTCTTTGTATTTCCTGCCCAGTAGATTTTAAAGATTTGCTGTCACTTACCTGACTCATCTTACAAAATCATAAGCTACTCACAAAGGCTTTTAATGAGAATTTCAGCTAGTATGCTGTAGGTATTATTGCCCATTCTAAATATTCTAGTGCAAATTCCCATTGAGTTGAGGAGGAAAGTATAGCTGTATTTTTCAAGATTACTGTTAATTATATAAAATAGTTTATTTAATGCTGTCTGAAGAAGCAGAGTGTGCGGGAAAAGGAAAGAGAAGTACAATATTCTAGTTCTATGGAAATAACAAAAGCAAGCTAAAGTCAGAAGATTTATCCAGAAATCTTTTATAGAATCCTTCTTGTGCTTTTCACATTCTACTGATTGTCACAGTGGACAGGACACTAAAAGAACTTGTAATAAAAATGTTAAAGTACTGCCAAATGTGTGCCAAAGGAGTCATGTATTTGGACAAACAGAAATCTGCTAGTTTTTACAGCCCAAACCATACAGAACATAGGCTATATACTATGAGCCAATCACTTTTCATTAGGTGGTATGATGACCTGCAAGTGTTCTCTATTATTTATAAGGTTTGAAGATGGCACGTCACTATAAAGGATATTGATATCACTGAACAACTGCTTAATGTGTTACAGAAACTAAGTTTGGGACAGTTGCATTAGGTGTGGACTGCAGTATTTTTTAGTTTCAACCACAGTGATGATACGCCTAGAAGTAAAGTAACTGTTTCAGTTATAGGGATGGTACATGTCTGGACAGAAGGTAATATTTTTAACAATTGTATGATTTTCTTGTTTTAATTTTATTGACCTTTTTTAAGTCCAGAGACAGTGGTGGCCAGACGGCCACAAGGACAGGTGAAGAAACTGCACCTCGCTCTTAACTTGTCAGCTGGCTTCCCAATAAATAAGAGCAAACAACCTGTATAATTTTGTGACATTCACAGGGGAATATGTACATGGTGCCTGGCTCCAAAAACTATTTTTAATCTATCTTTTTTGCATTCTCTAAGAAATAGTTAACAAAAACTTTTCAGGGAACTGTAATCAGCTATTTTCAAAGCAGAATAATTAATCCTAGTTGATTATTCTGTTTATAGTGCATTATTTGACATTCTGTTTTTATATTTAAATAATTTCTTTTCATCAACCCTTCCAACAGTTCCATACATTACCCTTTTATATTTCTAGCTTTCTCATTCAGTATATTAAATAAACTGAGAAAAAAATACCCCTAAATATTTTAACAAGTAAAGAAACAAACAATATATCATCAGCATACTGGGATACTAATTCTTAATGATTCCTTATTACTTACTCATATAACTATACATTGATAAAGGATGATGCCTTTCTGTAGCAGCTCACAAGCAAAAACCTTTATTAATGAGGGTCAGCAAATTGCTGACAGCAATCCTTCTTATTCCCTCCGGAACACTTTCCATGTTATCCATCTTGTGACATACTTTTCCCGAGATATTTTTATGCTAGTCTATTCTTGCTCCTTTCTGTCTCATCCATTAATAAAAATGACATCACATCTTAATTTTTTTTTAAATTTCTATTTTATTGGGTACTAACCACAATAAAAATATTAACACATGCTAATTTACAACACTGAATTTATTTTATTATATTCCATAATGCAATTGTTTTGTAATCTGTTTCATATTCACCTCTTTAATATTAACAGTGACTCTTACTAAAAATCATCCATTCTAGAATGTCAAAAGTTTATGTTCTCATATGGCCATGCTTCACATCATCGGCATACTGAATCTAAATTTGAGCACATCTGAATTACTGCAGCTACGATGTGCAAATCCTGATCGTTTACGATTTTGTGTCTCTCTGTACATAAGACACTGTGGTCACTGCGGGGAAGAAATTTCAATGATCAATGCTACTTTAGTCTTCTTTTCATGGTGTGCTATATCTGTTTTTCTTGTATCTATTTTTGAACTGTTGGTAATGGATAAACCCATGCAATATAAATTTCATCATTCTCTTTAATGCTTTCATTTCCAGTGCTTCACAGCTACTTCAGTACTGTAATGTTTGCACAGTCCCCAACGCAACAGTCTTGCTACATCATTATGTTTCTCAGTGTAAATGCCCTCTGCCATTAGTGTATCACACCTAACAACAAGACATGCAGCTGTTTGCAGAACCTGCATTTGTCAGTTTCTCGCTTTGTGACCAACGTGCGCATAGTCCATTCACCTGAGCCACTAATATTAACCTTTCACCTTTTGGTTTAAATTCACCTCTCTTTAACTATTCCAGCATCAGATCCTGATTGACATGAGGTTATTGCAGGACTTTTCTGTACTTGCAACTATATTTATGTCTTTTCCACATTTCTTGCCTTCCATCTGATCCTTCCCTCTTATATTCTTTCTGTTGTGTTTTTGGCATGTTCAGTTGCTGCCTGTTTATTTTTTTATTTATTTTTGTCTACTTCTGGTTTGGGTTCCATCCCACTTGACACTCCTATGCTTTTGCTAAACTAAGCAGGAAAGTCATCTTAGATTTGTTCTCTTCATGTTTCAAACTTTTCACTATGTTTGGATCTGGTGCTGTCAGCATATATGTATGCAGCGCTCTGATTGCATATCTGTGTATGCCATCAATTTCAAGGAGGCCCATACCTCGTTCAGAATGAGGAGTGTATATAATCTTGGTATACACTGATTTTTATATTTTTCTTGTTTCCTGTATAAACTGATCCAGTACCTTTTAGAGCCAGTCAATCACTCCAAAACTGTAAGTTAGGACTGGACGAGCAAATTGGTGTATGGCTTGGACTTTATACCTAGATATCAGAGCTGTTTTTGGCATAATTTTAGTCTTCTAAAGTATTGCTTACTGAGTCTTGTTTCCATTTGTTAATGGTTTATTGTGAATACTTCATCAATTCCAAATATTTATACTGTCCCTCCTGTTCAAGTTCTTAAATATTGCATTCCTATCCCAGACTGGTATTTTCTTGGTGCTTCGGTTTTCCTGCTTTAAATGTTGTTTTTGCACATTTATCAAGACCAAGTGACATTCTTATGTCGTCTGAGAAAGTTTTGACCACTTTCAGTTATTTCTGCCCCTCATCTGATGAACTATACAGTTTTAAATCATCCAAAAAGACACTTTGTTGTTGTCTGGGAGCCAAATTCTAACCATGACCTAATCTGTTAAGTAAACAACTTAACGGGTTAAGGGCAAGACAAAAGTGCAGCAGTGACATAGAATCGCCCTGGGATATTCCCTTTGAATTATTGAGTCACCCTGGGATATCCCTTTTGAATTTTTATCCCTGGGATAATAATTTGCCTTTATCATGGCTTAGCTGTAAAGTGGTTTGCTACTGTTTCCAGTAAGTGTTTTACAACTGTAAATGCCTATTTATGTTGAATTGTGTTAGACATTTTACAACTGTATATGTTTATGTTGAATTGTGTTAGACATCTAATATGATTTATGCTTTATTATTGTAAATTATTATGGCATGCTAGCATTTTGTCTGTACCAAGTTGTTTTTAGTATAATAGTATGGTCTGTTTGCATAGCTGCACCTTGTTCGCTAATGTTATTCATGTAATTGTGTTGTGTGTAGACAGCTCATACTAGTGTCTAATTATTTCTATATAATTGTGCTGTTACTGGTGGATAGAATCAAAGTATTTATTTATTTATTTATTTATTTTTATTTTACATTTGTTAACCGGGAGAGTCCGACTGGATACATGTCCATTTTCAGCGGAGGCCCGGGGAGAAAAGCTCCACGTATCAGCAAATAAGAATACACTATGTTGATATAATACAGTATGTTCACTTAAGTATTTTACACAAGAATAGGAGACATTTTAGAATATTTCTACTCATTGCTCAAGACATGTAAAGAAAAAAAAATATTCAAAAAAAAAGAACACAAAAACTCATAGTATAACAGACTTTTTCCTTTTAGGTAGACCTTTCGGATAGTAGTAGCAGGAATTAAATAGGATAATAAGACTAGGGAATTATATAGAAAAGGGAATAAGAGGGAAAACAGAAGAGAGAAATGGTAGTGGTACCGTCATTGGTCCTAAAGGGAGGAGGAAAAATCTTGTTTAGTTGAAGTCAGACTGGGCTTATACATTGGCATAGCCAGTGTATCTGAAGGTGGTGATTTAGTCTCTTTTTGAAGAGTTTTATGGAGGAAATGGTGGTGAGGCTGGATGGAAGGGAGTTCCAGATTTTTCCTATTGCATTGGCAAAGAGAGCATCACCCCCTGAGTTGTTGGATTTTACCGTTTGAGCTAGTAGTTTGTTTGAGGAGCGTAAACTATTGAGATTGTTGTAAGGTTTGATTAAGTTTATCAGTGCAGGGGTTTTGTCAGATTGTTTAAGAATTTTAAATGCTACTATGAGTTGGCTCTGCTGTAGAAGGTTGGGGAATTCAATCCAACCCAGGCTTTGTAGGTTGGTACAATGATGGGTTCTATAGGGTGTGCCAGTTGCAAATCTTGCAATATGATTATAACAACATGTAAGTTTGTTTAATTCAGTAGTGTTAAGATTTGTGAAAATAGGGGAAGCATATAAGAGGGTGGAGAGGAGATGGGAGAGGGCAGTGGCTATTTTTGCTATTGGGGTAAGAAAGGATTTTATTCTATAGAGCGACCCAAGTTTTTTGTTTACGGTTTTAACAGTTTGATTAATATGGATATCAAATTTAAGTTTATTGTCAATGGTCACTCCCAGAAGTTTAGTGTGGGAGTCAGGGAGATGATTGTCCCATTTTTGGATTGGATATGGAAGGGTGTGGGTATGATCTTGTGAGTGGGGTAGAAGATTAACAGTTTGGTTTTATTTGGATTCAGAATAAGTCGATGTCCCAGTAACCAATTTTCAACTGCTGTAAAGCATGATTGGGTTTTGATAATAAATTAACTGGGGATGAATCAGAACAGACTAACGTCGAATCATCAGCATATTGAATGCAGGTGGCATCTGGGATGGCTTTATAGAGGTCATTAATAAAAACAGTAAAGAGGAGAGGTCCCAGTATGGAACCTTGAGGAACTCCTATGGTATTAGATAGGAGGCTAGAGAGCCTGTTCTGCCAGAGTACAGCTTGCTGTCTATCTTGGAGATAGGCTTGAAACCAATCTAGGGTTATGTTGTCTAGATGGAGATTTTTTAGGGTATTGTGTAGTAGTTGATGGTTCACCATATCAAAGGCCTTGGATAGGTCCAAAAAGAGAGCCAACGATATTTTTTTGTTATTCCGGTTGAGATTAATTGTTTCAATAAACGAGAGGAGAGCAGTGGTTGTACTATGGTGTGGCCTAAAGCCATGTTGAGAACTGGAGAGTAGGTTGTTTTGGGTTAGATAGTAAAGGAGCTGTCTATGCACACATTTCTCCATGATTTTGGCCAAAGGTGACAATATGGCTATGGGCCTGTAATTTGATAGTTCAGTCGATGAGCCTCCTTTATGGAGTGGTATCACATAGGATATTTTCCATATTGAGGGAAGTTTGGCTTCAGTCAAGGTACGATTGATAAGAATAGAGATAGGGTAAGCTATGACATCAGCAGCTTTTTGTAAATATTCGGATGGGAGAAGGTCAGCAGAGAGAGTGGTTGGTTTAGGTTTCTTCAGTAGTGAGCAAATATAGGCAGTGGGGACAGGTTGAAATTTAAAGATAGGTATGGACATTTGGGGATATCTGTTAACTGGGGCAATTGGTAGATAGCTGATTGGCAAGGGATTGTATTGTGTCCGTGAAGAAGGAATTAAAGGAATTGGCTACTTCCTCTGGGCTCTTATCTGATAGTTTTTCTGGGATAGGAGTTGAGCTTTTACCTGGGTGGAGTAGATTGTTTAAACTGGCCCAGAATTTTTGGGGATTGTTTTGGTGTTTGTTTTGTAGTTGGCAGTAGTAATTTTTTTTGTCTAGGGTTATTGTTTTTTTTGGTCAGATTTCTTTGCTGTTGGAATTTAATGCGGTCGAGGGGGGACTTGGTAGTACGCCATGTATTCCAGGTTTTGTTTCTTAGTTTGATTAAGGATTTGGTCTCCTTTGTTAGCCAGGGTGTTATTTTTGTTTTAATTCTAATTTGTCTTTTTGGGGCATTAGCCTCAAGTATAGTTAGAAATGTGTTATTAAAATTTAATACTGCCTCTTCTAGTGGGAGAAACTTAAGGGATGCCCAGTTATATGATTTGAGTTCTGTCTGGAATTTTATGAGGTCAAAGTGTTGCCTGTTTCTAACAGATCTATACATGGGCTGATTCGAGTAGGTTATCTTGTTTTTCTTTAGGTGGGTGATGAGGTGATCACTGAGGTCATTTGGTAGGGTCCCTGATACATAGTTATGATTTTGACTGTTTATAAGGATCCAGTCTAGGATGCTCTCTTTTGTTTGCTGTTACCTATCCTGGTAGAGGAAGTTATTGTCTGTTGGAATCCGTGGAGATTTATTGCTGTGGAATTTAACTCTGAGGAACAGAGATGCCAGTCTAGGTTTACATCTCCTAGGATAATGGTTTCTTGAGGATAGTTGTTTGATAGCCAGCTTAGAAGATTCTCAATTGTTTCTGTGTTTTTCCCAGGGGGGATATAGGTAACTATTAGATTAATTTTTTTGTCCCTGTTTAGTTCTATTTTTAGTGCTAGTATTTCGGCATTAGAGATCTGGGGTGGCTGTATGGGGTTGATAGTGACATTTAGCGTGGCTTTGTAGAGCACAGCAATACCACCACCCTTTTTGTTTAGTCGATCAGCTCTGTGTAAGTTGTAGCCAGGTGGCATGATCTCATTATCTTTGGTCCCTGGTTTTAGCCAGGTTTCAGTTAAGCACAGTTAAGTTAAACAGAGTGCTGCTTGCTATATTTTTATCTGTGACTGCACAACTGTCTGAGGTTTTTTCTAACAGATGTTCTTCCAATTGGCTCAGTATCTGCATATACTAGTAGTTGGTTCAAGACATTTTCCTGCATGCGGTAGCTATTAGCTCAGTTTGTTTTTGTAATCTTTATAATATATATTTACCATCTCAAAGGTGCTTACTCCTCTCTGTATACCACCTTTATCATTCTTATAAGAAAAGCACAGTCCGGGTCTGAATGGTCTGCAAACAGCTGAAGTTAACTTTGAGTATGTGTCTACCTGTTTGAGCCAATATTCATTTTCCCCTGGAGAGCACTCTGCTTTGGCTTGTAAGCAGCCCCCCCACACACACACACACATCTTCCACTTTCTCTCTTATTCCCTTCTGTTAGCAAATCGTATCCATAACTGATCAATACTGTGTGTTTGTTAATTTAAACTGAGACCACAGTAGCATACTGATACAAGGTTATCCTGTTTTTCCACCTGAGAAATGGTTAAGAAATGACTTACAGTTTCAGAGCAGTCCTTGGTCAATTGCGATTGTTTCTTAAACACAAACTTGTCTTTGCTTTGGCTCATTAGCAGCAGTACAAAGAACTGCCTGCTCACACCCTTGTTCTCCCCTCCCCCTTCCTTGTTTATTACCTTAAGACAATCCCAAAGTTAATAAATATTACCAGTGGCAGGCACCATTTTTAAAACTACAACCACCCTTGTCACTATCATATGTTCATTTATCAGTTAACTCTGTTAACTGAGTGTTTCCAGCCCCCTCATAAGAGCAACTAACAGGGTAACGTTTTCCTGTTGTTAACTAGATTGCTGTCTGTTTGATGTACGTATATAAGTAGTTCTTCCTCAGGGCTGAATCTTTGAGCAGAAATGTTAATACTGTTAGCCAGAAGTTAGACACTACAGCTGGCCTGGGTTTTACATTTAGGAGCTTTTCTTAAGATTGTTTCAGTTTCTCTGGTGGTCACCATAATTTTCATACCCTGTATATTTGAACTTCTTACTGTTTCTTTTACTTCTTCTGTCCATTCAGCATCTTTATGATGTTCTTCGTGTTTCACTGTTGCAGTCATAACTGTAGGGTACTCCTGCCGGCACCAGAATATCAAAGTCTGGGTCCGGCGTCGGCTGTATCAGCAAGTGCCCTGACGTCAGAACGCATGGGTATAAAGCTGACAGCTGACGCCATCTTCTCCAGTCTTTCTTGCCGTGCGGTGCAAAGCAGTTTGCTAGTTGTTGGTTGGCGTTTTCAAGACAACATGGTGTAATTGTCGTCGGTCTGAAGTTTTCTACTTCTCTTCTCAAAGCTAAGTACCCCGTTGGGGAAACCTTTTTCTTGCACCTCCGATGTCAGAAAAAGTTAATAATTGTGTATCGTGTGGAAAACAAATACCTCATAAAGATTTCCACTCTTACTGTCTACCTTGCTTAGGCCCTGACCACAACATTTCTTGCTGTCGGTTCTGTGCCAGGTTTAATTCTCGCACTATCAAGCGTAGGTACGATTGGGCCTTGAATTACTTTGGTAGACGATTTAATTATAGGATGTCGTCGGATACTTTACTGACTACCGGAATACAGAAGAAATGCAAAGACAAGGACAGGCCTCCGAGGTCCAAACAGGATACTTTGCAGCCGGAGCCAGCTTCGGGTTCGGCGGTCGTCAGTGAGGCGCTTTTGCAGCCCCTGTCGTCCGCCACTTCAGAACCGATGGCCGACACGGACTCCCATGGGGAGCCATCTAGGCCTAGTAATTTGTCTGCTGCAGGACCTTTGGACGTTGCTCCTTCAGATGGGTCCGGAACCGCTGTGCAGGTACCGGCTTCTGAGGGGGTCTTCAGGCCTTCACATATTACTATTTCCACAAAGACAAAGGCTAAGTCAAAGACTCCTGTTAAACCCAGACTTTCTGCTCAAGCTTCTTCGGATTCAGCTCCTAAGACTCGGAAGCAATTACTACGGATGGCTGAGGATTTGTTAACTATGAATAGAGGCTCTCACCCTCCTCCTGAGAAAAGGCCTAGACAGGAAATCCCTTATGACTCCTCTGATCAGGCTTCTGTATCTTCAGTTTCTTCCTCTGATCAGGATTATTCTTTTCCTCCTTATGAGGATTCGGATGCAGAGGATTCTGTTCCCTCTGCCTCTCCCCCTGAAGATTTCTCTTTTGGGGAAACCTTGCATGAGATGAGGGAGCATTTTCATTGGGAAGGTCAGGATTATTCTGCTTCCAAAAAGAGACTTAGGGAATTTCTTCTTCTCCCTCAACACAGGCCTTTAGCTGTTCCTCCTGTACTTGACATTGTGGATGATGCCTTCTCTGAAGCTAACTTGAATCCTGATTCCATGCCGCCTGCTCCTTCTAAGCCTGATAGATTTTACAGGGTCCCTGATTCCCATCAATTCTTATTTAAGAACCCTTCTGCTGATCCTGAAACTATTTCAAGAGGGTTCCAAGGCTGCTAAGGCCGCCTCCTCTAAGAATCCTATCCCCTCTGAAAAGGATTCTTGTGCCCTGGACAGGTGGGGCAAAAAGGTTTATACTTCAGCTACCCTTTCTATTCAAGCTTTAAATTGCCAGTTTCACATGTTTAAGTATCAACAGTTTCTTTTATCTGTTTTAAAACAAAGGCTTTCTACCTTTCCTGCATGTGCTGAGGACAAGGAATTACAGGATGTGTTGCATGCAACTGAACAAGTTAGCAAACATAGTTTACATTGTGGTTTTGATGCCTTAGAGGCTTCCTGCAGGGCTGCTGCTTCTGGTACTGTTATCAGGAGACATGCTTGGCTTCGTGAGCAGAATTTACCTGAACAAGTTAAGGCTAAATTGCTAGATGCCCCTGTTCAGCATGATGTCTTATTTGGATCTAAGGCTGAGGAGGTTATTAAAAAGATGGAAGAAAAAGCCAAGTCTATGCAGGCTGTAAAAGATTTTTTGCAAGTACAGCCTCCTAGATTTTCTAGAAATTGGCCCTACAAAAATTGGTCTTTTCCCACTTCTGACAGGCCTCAAAGGGGAAGATATAGACGCTCCAGAGGTCAGGCGCAGGCTCAGGCCTCTTACAGATCTAGAAAAAAACAAAACGGGCCAGCATGTAGGATGTAAATTGTTGATAATAATTTATTGCTTCAATAAATCCATGTATCAGCAATGGTCAGAACCATGCTGAATAAACAAAGCAAACCGGTTTCGGCTAATGTTAGCCTTTCTCAATGCCAAATATCCATGAAAATAAAACATCACCATTTTGAGACATATTTATAGTCCCTCTCTTAAAGAGATATTGCCCATTGTAAATGAATAAATTATACTAGCTAAATTCAAATATGCACATAATCCACCCCACATGTTCAAAAATCCATTTTATATTTAAACAAAAAATTAAATTGGAATATAAATATATGTCGTCCAGGAAATTTAGGCAGATATAGACCCATATTCAAACTTGTAATTTGTATAATAAATATAACAAATATAGCAAGTATAACCCCAAGCAAATAACCTGCCATAATAAATATATAACATAATACATATAAGGCTGGAATATGTAATAAACACATAAGCCTATTGAAAATACATATAGCCTGGTTATTTGCAACACTAAAAATAGAAATGAACATGTGTATGCAACCTGCTAAATTGGTTCCAATGTATTCAATCCTGGTCTAAAAAGACCCCCTAACCTGATGATCCATTTGTACTCCATATCATTGAGTTTCTTGTGCCATCCTGCTTTTGTTTTTCTATGTAAAGTAATTCTATCTATAATAATAAATGTGAAATGAGCAGAAGGGTGTTCAAGGGTGTGTTTATACAGAGCATTGGTCATACGTTTGTTTCTAATCGCACTAATGTGTTCACAAACCCTGAGTTTAACAGGCCTGGAGGTCTGTCCCACATAAAATGCGGAACAGTTACAAGTGGCCAAGTATACAGCCCAATCCGAACTACAATTAGAAAACATCCTGATCTCAAAAACCTGGGATGTGTTTCTACTAGAAAACTCACTAGTTTTGGGCATATGTTTACAAAATAGACAATGACCACATGGAAAACTTCCCTTCAATGTTCTTCCCTCCAAAGTCGTCTGTAATGGGTTGTGTGAACTTTGTCTCTTGTAGTGAGTTAGAAAGGAATTTAAATTTCTGCCTCTGCGGTAAGAAAAAGAACACTGTTGGGGTAATATACGGTTCAAAATTTCATGGGAACGTAAAATGTCCCAATGTTGATTGATTATATCAACAAATCGATTAGTATTAGCCCCATATGTGGTAACTAGCCTCAAAGTAGAATTGTTTCGAGACCTAGACTTGAGCTGTTGTTTAGATTTATATTGTAATAAATCAGAACGTGATGAATTGTTAACTGTTTTCAAAGATTTAACAATGATATGTTTTTGATATCCACGATCAACAAATCTATTAACAAGATCATCACAAGACTTAGAACCATCCTCTGGAGAAGAACATATTCTTTTCATCCTCATAAATTGAGATTTGGGGATGTTGTGGATGATGTAAATTTCCTATAGACCGATGTAGCTAAAGTATGGTCCTGAAGTCTGGTAACCAAAACATCCAAAAACACAATGCTACCATGTTCTATATTGATTGAAAAACGAATTCCAAAACTGTTGTCATTTAAATAGTCCACAAATTTGGAAAGATGTTCCTTGCTTCCACGCCACACCATCCAACAATCATCCAGATATCTTCTCCAAATATCAAGATTTGGCAAAAAAGAATTGTGATGTGTATCATATATGTATGTGGCCTCAAAGTAACCCATGAACAGATCGGCATATATGGGGGCAAAAGACACCCCCATTGCTGTTCCATTGACTTGCCAATAAACTTGGCCGTTGTAGTGAAAAATGTTTTTACATAACACAAATTCGGTTAATTTGGTCAAAAAATTATTAAATTCCGTAGAATATAATTTTGATTTATAGAGCCAATATGAAACAGCTAAAATGCCTAATTCATGTGGTATGCTGGTATATAATGAGGCCACATCAAGGGTACACAACCACCACGAGGATTCCAATTGTGAGTCTTGGACTATATTGAGAAACTCTGTTGTATCCTGTATACACGATCGAATATGTTTCAATAATGGTTTTAAATATACAGTAAGGAAGCTGGATAAGGGTTCAGTTAAAGAACCACGCCCAGAAACAATGGGTCTGCCTGGGGGGGTTTTTGCATCCTTGTGGATTTTAGGTAACAGATACAGGTATTGGGGGATAGGTTCCTCCACCTGTAATTCCTTAGCTACCTTTTCCGTAATTACCCCCTGAATAGTAGACACTTCCAAAAACTTGTCTATTTCAGCCTTGAAACGTAAAGTAGGATCCAACTTTAGCTGTTTGTAATAGCTAGTGTCATACAGTTGTCGAAGAGCTTCATTAGTATATGCTTGATAGTCCATTACCACTATGGCACCTCCTTTGTCAGCCATTGTAATAACTAGCTGATGGTTGTTTTTAAGATCTAATAAAGCCTGTCTTTCCATATGGCATAAATTATTAAATTGTGGTTGATATACATTGGCATAGTGTAACTCCTTCATGATACATTCCCTGAAAATAGAGACATGTTTGTTCATTGGAGCAACAAAAGTGGATTTTCTGAATCTGAATTCAATAGATCTTTGAGAATCATTCTTATCTGAAAAAATATTTTCAGATTAAGTAATCTACAAAAACTGTTAACATCATTTAATAAATCATGTTCCGGAACCACAGAACTTGGAACAAAGTTCAATCCTTTATTCAAAAGTGTGATCTGAGCAGGGGAAAGAACAGTAGAAGAAATGTTATGAACATTATTAGTTACTGTATCATTTGTTGCAATAGATTCTGTAGAGTTGGGGTATTTGAACCTAGATCTGTGTTTTCTGCCCCCCCTCCTCCTACCCTTTGATCTAAAGGGGGCATCTGTCTTCTTTTTGCCACTGGGGACGTGAGGACACTTCTCCATCTGAGGTGGAATAAGTTTCTTCCTCAGAAGTAAAATCTGAGGAAGTATGTGGATATCTAAGAATTGACCTAGGTCTTTTCTTATTGTTATTAGCCCTCTGAGTAATCTTAGGTTCACTGAATCTAACTGTTTTTTGGCTAATAAAGGGCTTCCCTTTTTCATAATCCATGAGATCACGCTGAAATTTATTGATCTTTCTTTTCATCAATTGTTTTTCAAGAATAGACAAATCTTTAGCCAAATTGGAGATATGCTGAGAGTAATACTGCTGCTTGTTGAATTGTTCAGCCTCCAAGCACAAACCTTGAATGTCTGACAGATTAGTAGAAATAATTCTGTCATAGTATTTTAACAAACAACCTACAAAAAGCATGGATGCTGAGTGTTGTGCATCTGCCCAATCTTTAGATAACTCCTCATCAATGTGTGCCACCAAAGGTTGTAGCCGTACCCTCAACCCCCTTGGTGTTATGTTCTTGGCTTGATAAGCCTTGAACAGCTTCATGTGTCAAACATTCGTACGTAAGATTTTCATCTGTCTCCTCAATTTAGTAAATGTATAACTACATTTTTGTTCATTAGTTATAGATTCAGTCATATCTGAACTGGCATTAGTGGTCAGGCCAAACACCTCCAAATTGTCCTTATCAGCTGCCAATCCATGTAAAATGTCATTTAAATCCATTTTGGAATAGTTCAAAAAAACAATATGATGAAAAAACACCAATATTATAAAATTTCTGAAACAGTCAGAAAAAACTGTTGTGGAACAATCACAGACAGAAAAAAGAACAGGGATCTATCTATTATTAAAAGAAAAATTCTATAGATCTTTCTAGAATATTATGTTCCAAACCAAAGACCAAAACATCCCCTATGCACCATAATGAGAACCCATATTGTTGTATTTGACAAAAAGTATATGGATATCTCTGGCAATAAGCATAGACTCCAACAGTATCGTAATATTAGTAAATGGGGCACAACCTCAAAATAAACCAATATCCTGATAGAAAATATAAATAGTTTAGCATATTCAAAAAAAACAAAAATGATCAAAATAAACCAGAATGACCTTCGTCTCATCTGGTGCTAATATGATCTATGTTGGACCAGATTGAAATGAGCCAGATTGATTATAATATTTTATAATATTTTAAATTATATTATTTCAATTTTTAAACCAGATCGACCTTCATCTCCTCTGGTATGAAAATGACTGCCCACTTCAAAAAAGTAAAAATAATGATAATTGTTACAAACCAGAATGACCTTCGTCTCATCTGGTGCTAATATAATCCATGTTAAACAAAATTCAGGTCAGCCATGAAGAATGTTAAACCAGAACGAGATTCATCTCATCTGGTATTATATTAGACAATATTGCCCCTCAACAAAATTGTTTAAGTCTCCTTATTTTGATCTCAAAATGTGGTAAACAAATATGTTGAGTATTATACCCAAAATATTTGCTGCTGAAAATGTTCCAGAAAAATTGAATCCAATAAAAAATGTAATCAGTGTGTCTCAACCAATAATGCCAGTCGATATCTAAAAAACAGTTTCGAACAGTATAATTCCTACCACCTGTATCTGATAAAACCCAAGGGAACCTGGGTCTATCTAATGCACTATGTAATAACACTGTATAGTGAATAAATGGTGTCCAAAACCTGCAATTTCCTAATTTAAATGCTCTATAATCCTAAAAGTTTCAGTGACAGCCCTTACCTCTATTACAAAATAGTAGACCGATCCTGCTGGTCATTCCCCACAATCGCAGAGTTTCACTGACCGGCCCAAACCACTGTTGCAAAACACTAGACAGATCGTAATAAACATTCCCCACAAACGCGAACCATCAAGATAAACCTCTGTTTAAATCATGCGACAAGAATAAACCTTGTAGCATGAATATAACTCCCTCATGTCATATATCCAAGACCTGATGGCCTATGAAGCCCCTGCCCAAAATGTGAAAAAACCTGTCTACAATCATGTAACATACATATATTCACAATAATCACATAATATTAGTATAAATTTGTCCATGAAAGAACAACCAAAAAAAGTCAAAATGGCCCCCGTTCCTGAGAATACAAAAGGAACTGTTGTTACACAAATGTCTCCAGTTAGAAAATACACATTTGAATAGTCCAGTCTAAGATCGAAATGCTTGAAAAGTATCCCAATGCCAATAATGACATACAATATGGAATATTTATGATTGACTTGTCGGTAAGGAACTGTAAAAAGACAAAACCGCTCCTCAAAGTTTTAGAATGAAATAGTTCCCAACAGTACCTTGTAAAAATAAACATATATTCCAATAGGATGTTCGATCAAAACTGGACCACAAAGATTATTGCCAAACAGTATCTAGACAGTGGACTGCTTCTTCACCTAGAAGGGGAGAAGACAGACCTCAAACCCAAAGAAAGCAGACCCAATGACTCCCTCTGTTGGGCTACAGGTCCTCCTTCCCTGGATGCCCCTCTCGGAGGAAAACTTTCTCTTTTTTACCAAAATTGGACTCACATTACCCAGGACAAATGGGTGTTAGACGTGATTTTGAAAGGCTACAGATTCCACTTTCACACTCTGCCAAGGCCTTCCGGCTGGCCAGATCTGCCAAAACATCAATGGACAGAGGCCTTAAATCAAGTGGATGCTTTATTAGCCTTAAGAGCCATAGAACCTGTTCCACCTCTAGAGGTGGGGAAAGGTTTTTATTCAAGACTTTTTCTGGTCCCAAGAAAACAAAACTCCTGGAGACCTATTCTGGACCTCTCAATATTAAACACCTTTTTGGAAATTCCAAAATTCAAGATGCTTACTCTTCAACAACTTCTCCCAATGCTCTCACAAGATGCTTGGATGGTAACATTGGACTTAAAAGAGGCTTACTTACACGTCCCCATAAGGCAACAATGCAGAAAGTACCTCAGATTCAAGGCAGGCTCGAGACACTTCCAATTCTCTGTACTGCCATTTGGCTTATCTACTGCGCCCAGAGTTTTACCAAATGCCTGGCTCCAGTAGTAGCTTACTGCAGACTTCAGGGATTCAGATTTACCCCTATCTGGACGACTGTCTAATTCAGGCAGACAGCAAAGACCTTTTACTTCAACACCTGCATTTTGTTCAACGTCTTCTCCTACTACTGGGATTCTCAGTGAACACAAAAAAGTCACATTTGATTCTTTCTCAACGAATGATCTTTTTGGGAGCTCTTCTAGACACAAGTTTACAGATGGCCTTCCTTACTCCAGAAAACCAGTTACAGCTGGCTTCAATCTTCAAGACCTTGGCAACCTTGACTCAGCTCACTGCAAGGAAATTCCTGCAGGCTTTGGGCTACATGGCCTCTTGCATCCTGTTGATTCCAAATGCGAGGCTTCACATGAGGAAACTTCAATGGTACCTAAAGAGTGTATGGTCTCAGCATTTCCACAGTCTGAATACAATGATTCCACTGATTCCCTGCCTCCAGAAGGAATTCCTTTGGTGGTCCAGGCGTGTGTTTTGAATGAAGGGAAGCCCTTTCGTCTTCCTCAACCTACTCAGATCATAACCACGGATGCCTCGGATTATGCTTGGGGAGCTCATTTTCTAGACAAATGCCAACAGGGCTCTTGGGCAAACAAACACCTTCTATGGCGCATCAACTTGAAAGAAATGTTGGCAGTCCAAAATGCTCTTCTAGCCTTCCAGACTCTTTTGAAGCCAGGACCTCTGCTAATTCGAACAGACAATACCACAGTCATGTGGTACATAAACAAGCAAGGGGGCTCTTACTCTTACCCCCTTTGCAGACTTGCCATGACTTTATGGGACACAGCCCTAAATTTGAATCTGGATCTTCAGGCACAGTTCATTCCAGGAAATCAGAATCTCTTAGCAGACAGCCTAAGCAGAAACATTTTGGATCCTCACAAATGGATGTTGGACCCCAACTTATTCAGCAAGATAACTGCAGTTTGGGGCTGTCCTCAGATAGATCTGTTTGCATCCCATCTCAACCATCAGTTGCCTCTCTTTTGCACCAGGTCCTTCCACAAGACAGCTTGGAAAGTGGATGCCCTGTCCTTCAGCTGGAGGAATCTTTCAGGATATGCCTTCCCTCCTCTTCCTCTTCTGCCTCGGGTATTGCTAAAGATAAAGCTGGACAAACCCAGACTGATCATTTTGATAGCTCCAAATTGGCCTCGTCAGTTTTGGTATCCAACTCTACTGCACCTTTGCTTGGAACCCCCTTGGAGTCTTCCTCTGACCCATTCTCTACTGTCCCAGCATCAGGGTCAGGTATTTCACTCTCAAATCAAGACTCTCTGCCTGGCAGCTTGGCTCATCAAAGGCAATTGATTCCTTCTTCTCTTCCTAAACATTTTGGATATTCTTTTGGAAGCTAGGCGTCCTAGTACAAGGAAATCTTATGCTTCTAAATGGAAAAGATTTTGTATTTGGATGCAGGATCGTGGTTCTGATCCTTTTTTATCTGATATTTCCTCTATTTTACTTTATCTCTCAGACCTTTTGATTAAAGGTCTTTCCTTTTCTTCCATTAAAATTCATGCTTCTGCTATTTAGGCTCATTTCAATTGTGATCCTCCCATTTTTTCCCACCAGCTGGTTAGACAATTTCTGAGAGGAGCTAAGAATTTAAGACCTCCTAGATCTCCTCCTGTCCCTCCTTGGGATCTCAACTATGTCTTGGAAAAGCTTACTTTGCCTCCTTTTGAGCCTGCTGCCTCTGCGGATATTAAGTTCTTATCCTGGAAGACAGCTATCTTGTTGGCCTTGACTTCTGCCAGAAGGGTGTCTGAGTTGCAAGCCCTCATGGCCGTGGAACCATACCTCATCTTCCATCAGGACAGAGTTTCCTTGAGGATCAATCCTACTTTTATGCCTAAGGTAGTTTCTAGAGTGGCTCTAAATCAGACTATTCACCTTCCTACCTTTTTCCCAAAACCCCAAAATAAGGGGGAAAGGATTTTGCATTCATTGGACGTACACAGGCAACTACGCTTTTACCTGGACAAAACTAAAGATTTCAGAAAATCAGATCAATTGCTTATCTCATTTGCTTCCAGTTCTCTAGGTAAAGCTATTTCTAAGCAAACTATTTCCAAATGGATTGCTCATGGAATAAGATATTGTTACTCTCTTTATGGAAAACAGATTCCAGGTACTGTCAGGACTCATTCTACTAGAGCAGCTGCCACTTCAGCAGCCTTTCTCAGAGGAGTTCCTACTAAGGACATTCTGGAGGCTGCCACTTGGAGCTCTGTGCATACCTTTTCCAAGCACTATAACCTCCCTTTGTACTCTAAGTCTAGGGCAGGCTTTGCCTCTGCTGTTTTGCAGGGTCTTCTAGCTGCTCCTTCTTCTTCATAACCTCCTCCCATGTTCTCAGCTTTAGGATTCTACCCTACAGTTATGACTGCAACAGTGAAATACGAAGAACATAGTACAGTTGTGTATACCTACCATAAATGTAGATGTTCGAGTGTCTTCACTGTTGCAGTCGGTGTTTCCCTCCCTCCAGACCCCTCTTGTTTCTTTTTGCTTACTTTGTTTCCTTTTCCACTACCTTTCTGGTGTATTTGTGTTTCCCTTGGGACACCTTTTGGTTTTATGGGGGCTTCTGACATCAGGGGCAAGAAAGGCTGGAGAAGATGGCGTCGGCTGTCAGCTTTATACCCATGCGTTCTGATGTCAGGGTACTTGCTGATGCAGCCGACGCCGGACCCAGACTTTGATATTCTGGCCGACCTCGGGCTGCCTGCCGGCAGGAGTACCCTACAGTTATGACTGCAACAGTGAAGACACTCGAACATCTACATTTATGGTAGGTATACACAACTGTACTTTCCACAGGGTCTTCCTAAATATTTCTCCAAAATGTGTTTATTTTTCTTTTTTGTTGATGTTTATATTCCTTTTGCTTTGTTTCCCAGTTCTCTATAAAAATATTTCTTGGGTCATTAATGAATTGCTTATTTTGTATTTTTTCCTTTATAATTATCTGCATATCTTCTAAATTTTTCTGTCTGGGCTGACATCTCTCTGGGCTGATATCTTTAGTTTATTTTCAATAGTGTATGATAGGTTTTGGTCTATTGTAATACTGTGCATTGCTTTTATCTCATCTATTTTTCTAAGAATTTTTAAATAAAACAAAACAGCTGATAGGAAAACCAAGGAAACTTAATAAAACTACTTCAAACCATACAACTAGCTAAGTAAGCCAGTAGGTGCTTTTGTCTCTTGTTTGAGACTTCTTCAGACTGAATCTACACTGCAAACTCTTTACACATAATCACATGACTCAATTAACTGCTTTTTCAGTGCTTTAACCCTTTGTTTTTGAAATAGGCTATAAAATCTTCTCTCTTTAACCCAGGTGGATAACAAGCATTCAGCCTCACTTGCCATTGATATTCTTTCCACCCAATTCTTCTTCAGCATCAAACTTACTATCATATCTACCAACATGGTCAAACACAGTAAGTTTGAAGTCCACTTTACATTTGTTTGACTTGTAGTACTTAAAGCATTTTTGTCATTCCCAGCTTGGCTAGTGTATATATGTTCATAGATTCTCTTGCATAGCTCTCTTGTTGTTCATTCTATATAAAATGACATGCAGGGCATACACACAGCTAGATAAACAACAAAGTTAGATTTGCAAGTATACTAACCTCTAATTGTAAGAATAATATTATTGATAGTTATTTCTTCAACATCAGTTTACAAATATTTGCAAAAATTGCAATTCTGGCATTTAAACAGACATTTTCTCATGTTTCTTGTTTCAGGTACAGACAGATTTCCCTGTAAATAATTTTTAAAACTTTTCCCTCTTTTTCCTGTAAAAACATGGGAGTTTCACTTACAACTTTAGCTAGTTCAGAATTGCTATTTATAATTTTCTAATTCCTTTTTATTAAGTTCTTGATTTCCCATGTATCAACAATATTGGCTACTTGCATTAACAAGTTATAATTCACTTTTTACACTTTCTTTCTTATTACTACCTTGTTTTATATAGTTGTTTACTTCCTAAATTTCTATTTTACCATTTCCATTGGATATCATGTGTTTATACATCTGTTGCATAGACTAGTACCTTCTTGTAAAAAAATCTTTTTTTTTTGTAAGCCTGTTTGCTGTCATCAATAGCCCTTTTACTATGTTGGATTTAGTTTTCTTGGGGTGCATGCTTGAATAGTCTAAATAAGCATTATTCTGAATATCTTTCTTATAGACTTTAGTGATCTGTTCCCGCTTCCATACTGTTCTAACAGTGACATTTCTTGCCTTAATTGCTTTATAGTTTTCTCTATTCACTACTTCCATGATGGCATTTGATTTCTTTCCTTCCTTTCCCTTATTGCCAAGTATTTTTGTGGTAAGACTTTAGCTGTTATTAATTTAGGTGCGCAATAATATATCCTATTTACTTCTGTTATAATACGTGAATTTCAGTTAACTGTCTTGATTACTGTGTTCAGTTGTTTTATCAGACTTTTATCATTTTGGGTCTTATTGACTTTTTGTAGTCTATTTCTTTCATCGATCCTAACATGTCTGTTCATCTCTATTAAATCAAACAACTCTTCCCTTTATTTTCTTCTAAACTGAGGAAACCTACATTATTCTCCATTTCCTGTGGGCATTCTACAGAAAGTTCAAGAGCAACTTCCTGTGACACATTCTTTTCAGTTGCATCCTCCATCATTTGATGCTCTTTCATATGGGAACTCACTGACCATTCACTGTACAACATTGACTGCGTTAGAGTTGCCACAGTTTCTTGGTCCTTCCCTTTCTGTGGAACTCCAACGGAACTTTTGTACTGGTTTCCTACTGATGGTTCCAGAGTATCTTCATCTGGCAACAGATCAGTCACTTCCCACTCTACCTCTCCTTAATTCCGTCATCCTGTGACATTACTAGAGTTAGATTTTCTACACAAAATCCTGCACTTCACAGGTAATCAATAACTTCAGTTTTTATTTATTTAACTTCTCCGTTACTAATCCTCTTTTCTACTTTCACCCTTTGTCTTTTTTTTTATATTGTAAAATGTTACATATTTGGATGCCTTTGTCTGTATTTCTCTTCAAAAATCTTTGGTGTTTTTTTTTTTTTTTTGTATTGATTAGTTTTACTTTCTCCTTTGCATAAATATTGCATCATATTAAATCTCTTTTTCTTTTCTTGTATCCATATTTCGTCTTTAGTCGTCTCCCTCTCCACCTGTTTCTCCCTATATTGGGGACTTATTGCACCATCATGGTGTGACATAACTGGTGTTGACTTTCTACACCAAATCTTTCACTCTGCAGGTATTCCATAACTTCATCTTCTGTTTGTTTAACTTCTACTTTATTACTCTTCTGATGTTCTTCATGTTTTACTCTTGCAGTCATTACATTTGGGTTATCTGCTTGCAGGTAGCCCTCACTCAGCCTGATTAACAAAGTCTTGGGTCCTATGTCGGTTGCTGTCCCTTCTTCCATGACGTCAGGTCGTCAGGGGTATAAAACATGCAGCCGACGCCATTACATCCATCTTTCTTGCTGGGCGGTGCCTGAAGCAGAAACAGTTCGCAAGTGCCGGTTGGCCTACTCCTGAAATTTTCGTTTTTGAGTTTCAGAACCAAAGTCTTCAACTAAAGCTAAGTACCTTTTGGGGAAACTTTTTCTTGCTCATTACCGATGTCAGGAAAAGTTAATAATTGCATTACTTTTGGAAAACAAATACTTCATAAAGATTTTCATTCGTACTGTATTCCTTGTCTAGGCCCTGACCACGACGTATCTTGCTGTCGGTTTTGTGCTTTATTTAATCAGCGCACTATCCATCATCGCTACATTTTTCGCTTCTAAATATTTCGGTTCTCGGTTTAATTATCCAGAAATGTCGTCAGTTAGCCATCCGACTACCGGGATTCTGAAAAAATGCAAAGATAAAGACAGAGACAGGCTGCCAAGGTCCAAAACTGCTGACGATGTTTCTCCTAAGCCAGTCACCAGTTCGCCGGTACTCAGTGAGGCGCTTTTGCAACCCCTGATACCCGCTACTTCTGATTCTCACAGGCCTCTACTGAGATCCATTCAGAGTCCGGTATGCCGCAAGATGCTTCAACTACGGAACCCATGGATGTCTCTACCTTGGATGGGTCCGGAGCCACTGTGTAGGCACCAGCTTCTGAGGTTGTATTCAGGCCTACAGACATGCATATTAAACCGCCTCCTCCTTCTCTTAGGCCTAAATCCTGAACCATGCCTAAATAAACAACGCTCAGGCCTGTATGTCTAAAAAACAAATTATAAGAATGGCTGAAGATTTAATAACTCTAATCAGGGGTAGCCAACCCCCCCCCCCTTCTAAGAGGCCTAGGACTGAAGTGGTTTATGAATCTTCTGACCAGGATCTGTTTTTTCTGATTCTTCTGATTATCTGGATTTGCCCTTATCTACTTATGAGGATTCTGATGCAGAGGACTCTATTCCCTCTGCTTCCCCTCCAGAGGATTTTTCTTTTGGGGAAACCTTACATACTCTAAGGAAGCATTTCCACTGGGAAAGCCAGGATTTTTCTTATTCAAAAAAAGAGGCTTAGGGATTTCTTACTCCTACCTCAGCATAGGCCTTTAGATATTCCTCCTGTACTAGACATTGTTGATGATGCTTTTTCAGAATCTAGTTTGGCCCCTGATTCCTTGCCTCTTGCTCCCAGAAAACCAGACACATACTACAGGGTCCCCGAGTCACATAAGTTCCTTTCTAAAAATCCTATTGCGGATCCAGAGACCATTTCACAGGGGCCCAAGGGCATTAAGGCTTCTACTGCTAATAATCCTACCCCTTCTGATAGAGACTCCAGGGTGCTGGATAGATGGGGTAAGAAGGTTTACACTTCTGCAACCTTGGCCATTAGGGCTTTAAACTGCCAGTTTCATATGTTAAAGTATAAGCAACATGTTATTGGATTGCTTAAACAGAAAATTATGTTGATTCCTGACTGTGTGGAAAATAAAGAATTACAGGATTTAATGCATTCTGCTGAACAAGTTGGAAAACATACTTTGCAATGTGGTTTTGATTCATTAGCGGCCTCTTGCAGGTCCGCTGTTATTGGGTCTGTGCTCAGAAGGCATGCTTGGCTTAAGGAGCAATCTTTGCCTGATCATGTTAAAGCTAAATTGTTGGATGCTCCCTTAAATCAGGACCACCTGTTTGGCAACAAGGCTGAGGAAGTTCTTAAAAAGATGGAAGATAAAGCTAAATCTATGCAAACTGTTAAAGATTTCTTACAAGTTCATCCTCCTAGATTTATTAGGCACTGGCCATCTAAGAATTGGTCCTTTCTAGCTCCTTCCAGGTCTTTTCAAGCCAAACCCAGACACAGCAAAACCCCCAGGTTTCAGTCCCAGGGAACACACAGGACTAAGCAGTGGGGGCCTCCACTTCCAAATCTGGGAGTAATGAGACTCCCCCCTATGGTAAACTATCTCAATGACTTCCTTTTAAAATTTCCAAGCACTTATCAACTGACTGCCCCTTTGGGGGGAAAGATTGCTCTTCATGCAGAGAACTGGGAACTCATTACCCAGGACAAATGGGTTTTAAATATAGTGTCCCAGGGATACAGATTTCACTTCCACACGTTGCCAACACCAAGCGGGTGGCCGGATCTACCCCCAAATCAGTGGGCAGAGGCCCAAAAGCAAGTACTTTCTCTCTTAAGCATGGGGGCTATTCAACTGGTACCAGAAGAGGAAAAGGGACAAGATTTCTACTCGAGACTTTTCCTGGCACCCAGAAAAGACAATTCATGGCGTCCCAGCCTGGACCTGTCTACTCTAAACATCTTTTTGGAGATTCCAAAATTCAAGATGCTGACTCTTCACCAATTACTTCCCATGCTAGGCAAAGATGCCTGGTTGGCAACACTAGATTTAAAAGAAGCATACCTGCACATCCCAATCAGGGAATCTTGCAGAAGATACCTACGCTTCAAAGCAGGCTACACGCACTGGCAGTTCTCTGCACTGCCCTTTGGCTTAGCTACTGCACCCAGGGTATTCACAAAGTGCCTAGCTCCAGTTATTGCATTTTGCAGGCAAAGAAATATTCAAATATACCCATACCTGGACGATTGTCTAATTCAGGCAGAAAGCCAGGACATACTTTTGAATCATATGGCCTTTGTACAAAGGGTTCTAACTTGTCTGGGGTACACCATAAACGAAAGGAAATCACACATGGTACCCTGTCAGCAAATTATATTCTTGGGAGCAAGCTTGAATACAACTTCCCAGGTGGCCTACCTCATGTCAGAGAAACAAATTCATTAGACAACCTACTTCAAACAGGTGGCCACAAAAACCCTGCTATCTGCAAGACAAATACTGCAAGCCTTGGGGTTCATGGCCTCCTGCATTCTTCTAATTCCATATGCAAGACTGCATATGAGGAAACTACAGTGGTATCTAAAAAGCCTATGATGTCAACATTCTCAGGATCTAGAAGCAATGATTCCTGTCATACCTTGCCTACGCCTAGAGTTCCTTTGGTGGGCAGAGGCCTGCCACCAAAACAAGGGACTACCTTTCACACCACCCCCTGCCACCCAAACCTTAACAACAGATGCATCAGACTATGCATGGGGGGCTCACCTGGCAGGGAAGTGCATTCAGGGCAAATGGAACCCAAGTCAAATGCACCTGCATATCCATCAAAAAGAAATGTTAGCTGTACAGAATGCTCTGACAGCCTTAAAGGACCACATTCTTCCAGGACAACTAATGGTAAAGACGGACAACACCACTGTTATGTGGTACATAAACAAGCAGGGGGGTCCACATTCTTACCCCCTCTGCAGACTGTAGAGTCTGTATTGTGGAACGCAGCCTTGAGCTACCAAGTGCACCTACAAGCTCAATTCCTGCCAGGAAAATTAAATACACTGGCAGACGGACTAAGCAGAAATCTCATGGACCCACTCGAGTGGAAACTGGAACCAAGGATTTTCAATATGTTGACAAGCAAATGGGGGGGCCCAGATATAGACCTGTTTGCCTATCCAAAGAACTACCAATTGGACACATTTTGCACAAGGACTCCCCACAAACAAGCCTGGAAAGTGGATGCTCTGTCCTTCAGGTGGAAAAACCTATCAGTCTATGCCTTCCCCCCCTCTGCTGTGCTCTCCAAAGTACTACTAAAAATCAAACCGGACAAACCAAGGATGATTTTGATTGCTCCAGACTGGCCATGCCAACACTGGTATCCCCTCCTACACAGTGTGTCATGGTTATCCCCATGGCACCTACCTCAGACTCCTTCCCTGTTGTCTCAGCAGGAGAACCAGATTCTGCACCCTCAGCTTCTAACACTGAACCTTGCAGCCTGGCTAATTACATAATCTCTCCTTTACCATCCCTCAGTAAACCTGCAATGGATATCATTTTAGAGGCAAGGAGGCCTAGCACTAGAAAATCCTATGCTGAAAAATGGAAAAGATTCTGTGCCTGGAACCAATCTCAAGGGATGAGCACAGCAGCTCCTAATTTACCTTGGATTTTACAATACTTAACTGAGATGCTTCTTCAAAAGGCCTGTCTTTTTCCTCCATTAAAATCCATGTCTCGGCCATTTCAGCTCATTATAACACAGAACCCCCTCTCTTCTCTCATCCACTGCTCAAGCAGTTCCTCAGAGGGGCCAGAAATTTGAGACTACCCAGGAGAGCTCCAACCCCAGCTTGAGACCTTAACTTTGTTTTGGAGAAACTCACTCTACCTCCTTTTGAGCGAGCTGCTACTGCAGACTTAAAATTTCTTTCTTGGAAAACAGCTCTCCTTTTAGCAATCACTTCAGCTAGAAGTGTATCTGAATTACAGGCCCTTATGGCAGTGGAGCCTTTCATCATCTTATAGGTTCATAGGTTCATACTAGGCTATCTGCCCAAGGGCATTTATAAGCCTAGCACATAGTTATGTGGCTTTCGCCACCCCTTTAGTTTGAATAAAAACTATGCCTATCATTTTTCTGTGCCTCTGTCAAGCAGTGACACTGAAGTAATCCCTGGGGTATATCTGCGATCTCCCATCCATTGGTCAAGATTCCTCTTGAACAAGGCCAGCGAGGTGCTCTGCCTCACATGTACCGGGATTTTGTTCCACAGCATAGGGAGTCTCTGGGTGATGAATCTGTCCCTCCAGCACGTTCTATTTATAACCGTGTCAAGGTTTAAGTCTCCCGCCCTTGTGGTTCCGAGGGATCTAGATTTTTTGAGGTGAAGCATATTCATCAAATCTGGGTTTGACATGGCCTTATAGGTCAGGCACAGGTCACCTCTGAGCAAGCGGTATGAGACTGAATAGAGCTGGAGTTCTTTCAATCGGGCAGCATAAGACATATTTTTGAGACCCTTTATCCTTTTGGTGAGGAACTTTTGGGGCCTTTCAAGCTGCAGCAGGTGTCTGGTCAGATACATTCTGAACGGGGCATTGTACTCAATCATAGGTCTAATGAGTGATGAGTACAGGGGGACGATGACCTCCCTTGATCTAGATGTGAATCCCTTCATGATCAGGTGGGCGATATAGAAGGTTTTCCTAACTACTTTAGCAACATGAGTGTCAAACGAAAGGCTACTGTCAACTTGGGTCCCCAGATCCCTGATGACTTTTTCTGTGCTCAGTGGATTGCCATCTATATGGTAGCTAGGGGTAACCTTGTTTTTCCCGAAGGGTATGACTATGCATTTTTTGGCATTTAACTTCAGCCCATGGCTCTTGCACCAGTTATCCGTTTCTGTGAGGCCCTTCTGGAGGATATCTGTGTCAGATGTGTTTTCGACTATGGCGCCCAGTTTGCAGTCATCTGCAAACTTTGTCAGCCATAACCCTCCTGTGTTTGCTTGTACTTCAGAAAAGTAGATGCCGAACAAGAGTGGACCCAGGACTGAGCCCTGTGGGACACCACTTGTGACAGGCTTTGAGTCTGACATGGCTCCAGCAACTCTGACCCTCTGGGTTCTGTCACTTAGCCAGTTTGCAACCCATCTTGTGATGTATGGGTTTACATTCAAGCTGATGAGTTTTTCGATGATACCTGAGTGGGGTATTGTGTCGAAGGCCTTTGCCAGGTCGAGGTAGGCTGTATGGACTGCCTTCCCTCATCAATGGCCTTGGTGACTGTCTCAAAAGTCAACCAAGTTTAAGAGGCAGGATCTGCCATTGACAAAGCCAAACTGGGTTGGATCCAAAGTCTGCAAGTTCCCTATGTCTTTATTTATGAGTTCCATTATGATCCTCTCCATGGCTTTGCAGATAAGGCTTGTCAAGCTAATGGGGCGGTAATTTCCAGGGTCTGTGGAGGCACTGCCCTTATGAAGTGGGACCACAGTCGCCGTGCGCCACTCCTTGGGTAATGTATCCTGAGGTGAGGCTAAGATTAAACAGCTGTCCTAACTGTGGGTTTAATTCCTCGTTGAGTTCATGAAGCACACAGCTGGGGACACCATCCGGTCCCATGGATGCTGTGTTTTTTGCCTTAGTGAGGGCAGTTCTCACCTGGGCGTTGGAGATGTTTGGGGGGGCTACAATCCTCTGGAATAGATATCTCTCCTTTTGGGGGGGAGGGGGGGAGAAGGAGCATCTTTCATGCGGACAGGGTGTCCTTCAGAACCAGTCTATCCTTCATGCCCAAGGTGGTATCCAGTGTGGCTCTTAATCAGTCCATTCATTTGCCAACCTTCTTTCCCAATCCACAGAACAAAGGGGAATGGATACTGCATTCCTTAGATGTGCACAGACAACTCAGATTGTACTTGGACAGGACTAAACCTCAAAGGAAATCTGAACAACTGCTGGTAGCATTTGCTGCAGGGGCAGAGGGGAAGGCTATTTCAAAGCAAACCATTTCTAAATGGATAGGCCATTGCATTAATTTCTGCTATAAGCACCATGGAGAACCTATCCCCCAGGGGATCAGACCTCACTCCACCAGAGCAGCATCTTCCTGTACAGCCTTTCTCAGAGGCGTCCATACCAGGGATATCCTAGAAGCTGCTACCTGGAGTTCTGTACATCCTTTCACCAAGCAGTATCATTTGCCAATTTTCTCTAAATCCAGAGCTGGCTTTGCCACTGCAGTCTTGCAGGGCCTTATAGCTGGTCCTAATGCTATCTAAATTCCTCTTCACAACCATAGCTTTGTGAATCTACCCAAATGTAATGACTGCAACAGTGAAACACGAAAAACATAGTACAGTTGTGTACACTTACCATAAATGTAGATGTTCTCGTGTATTCACTGTTACAGTCCTGGTTACCCTTCCTCCAGCCCCCTAACTTCTTTTGGCTATAACTCTACTTTCCTTTACTATGCTTAAAAGCCTTGTTCGTGTATTTGCTTTTTTTCTTGGAAGTACATCATTGTACTTTTATATTTAATTGCTCCCCATTAGGGGGGCACCTGACATCTGGGGCAAGAAAAACTGATGTAATGGCGTCGGCTGCATGTTTTATACCCCTGATGACCTGACTTCATGGAAAAAGGGACAGCAACCAACGCAGAACCCAAGACTTTGTTAATCAGGCTGACTGAGGGCTACCTGCAAGCAGATAACCCAAATGTAATAACTGCAACAGTGAATACACTCTAACATCTACATTTATGGTAAGTGTACACAACTGTACTTTCTGTGCCCCCCTTATCCTTGGAGCTCCTTTCTCCTTTCCATAAATGTTGCGTCACATCAGATCTCTCTTTCCCTCCCATGTCTGTGTTACTTTTTTTATACTTTTCAAAAATCTCTAGCTTTTGTTCTTTATATTTTTGCACCTCCTAGATTGCTTTTTTCCCCCCAAAGGGTTCAGGTTTTCTTAGCCCATATATTGATTTTCATGAATCTGTTGTATTAATGAACACAACTTTTATTTGAAATTTTAACGATTTTTCTTGTGCAAGTATTTTTCTTTCCTATAACTTCTCTCTTAATCTTTTTGAATATCTTCTATCTGAAAATTCTTGGCTTTGACCTTGGCAAATTTAGACCCATTGCTATTCTTTCACCTCTCTCTAATATCCTAGAGAAATGTGTCCATAACCAAATCTTACATCACTTCCTACAAGAAAACCTACTCACCCCCACACAACATGGCTTTCTTCCAAAGCACAGTACCTCCATTGCTCTTATCTCCTTCATTAACACTATATCCCAAGCTAGGGATAAAAAGAAACTCATTTCCACCTTATTCCTTGACCTCTGTAAAGCTTTTGACACTGTGTCCCACCCTCTACTTCTTACTAAACTCTCTGAACTTTATCTGTCCCCTTTAACCATCTCCTAGTTTGCCAGTTACCTCTCTGATCGGCTACAGTCAGTTAAATGGCTCTCTACTGCATCTCCTGCCCTCCCTATCAAAATGGGAGTACCCTAAGGGTCTATTCTAAGCCCTCTTCTGTTCAACATTTTTACTAATCTTTTAAATACTTCCTGTCCTCATTCATATTTCGTGCAATATGCTGATGACGCCATGGTCATTACTATAGTGGATTCCCTTTCTGACCTAAATACTCTCACACAAAAATCCTTCCATTCAGTTGAAGACTGGCTCACCAAGAATCAGCTGATTCTTAACCCTAAAAAACAAAACTCCTGCTTTTCACCCATAAAATCCTGAACCATCTTAAGTCTACCTTCTCGATCTCTAACCTTAATAATACACCTATCTCATACCAAGCTTCTAGGGGTTATCATAGACGACCAACTCAAATTCAATCTACACATCACCAATAACATTAAAAAAACTCAGACTTCTGTATCTGAACAAAAAAAAATTTTCACCAACAGTTCCAAAATCCCTCTATCCCATGCTTCCTTCCTTCCAAGCCTCTTCTATGGCTCTCAAATCCTCACAAACCTAAAATTCTCACTCCTGTCTAAGCTAGAATCTACTTGCAACAAAATAGCTAGATCTACTTGCAACAAAATAGCTAGATTTGCAGCAGGTCAAACTTATCAGTTTCACCACTGTCTTGCTCTCAAAAGCCTATACTGGTTAGAAATTCCCCACCAACTTCAAATCTCTCTGCTTCAGGTCATGCATTATATCATATTATATATATGTACCTGCCGTCTGCTTGCCCTGAACTGCCTCACTACTATACCCCCAGTCTCTATGAAGTTCCGAACAAAACCTCCTCATTATCTACAAACCTAAAAGCAAAACTGGACAAAACGTGTACAGCTACTCTCCTGCCCAAGTGTGGAACAAACTCCCACTACACATCAGGAATATTAATCATCCTCAGAGATTCAAGATTGCTCTCAAAACCTACCTAAACATTACATGGATCTGTCACTGTACTCACCCACCATGACAACACTCCTGGTTCCCTCAGTCCATCCTTTCAACTCTCTTCCTCTCATGTCCACTTTTACCTTGAAATTCAGTTCCCTTCCTCTTCCATACTAACAAGAACTATATCTCCCACTCTCTTGTCTCTACTCTTTTAACCTTACATTCCTCCTGTCCTACTACTGTAGGATTTTTCCTCCTATCTGAACTCTAGCTACAACTTCAGATACTGTTAGGCTTATGTAATTGTATATGTACCACTCAAAGTATCTGTGGTATATGCTTGTATATAACTTCTGATGTACAATTACACTGTGCATTTGTTATACTATGTGTGCACACCTTTGGACTTGCTATCCTACTTATTTCTATTTGTCTATACAATTTGGATTTTTTACTTAGACTATTTGTCTGTATTACTTGTTGAGCTTTTCTTGCCGGGCCTTTGCTGAAGAAGGGCTTGTAACCAGTTGGACCAATCTGGTCAACAAATATCAAATAAAATAAAATAAATAATAATTTTGCATAATAGTAACAATACATAATTTATTTCGTATTCTCAGTAGTCCACACAATCATCTTTATGGCTGTTTTTGACCTGTCAGTTTTTGTGGTTTTATGGACTTCAACGTCCTTTTACAACAGGGGCGGGGTCTTCCTCCCCATCAGCCTGGCCTAGCCCCATTGTAGGAATGTTTCTGTGTCTTTTTTACACTGTCATTTTTTTCCAGTCCTGGCACCAGTGTGCCTACCAGAATTGGGTACTTTTTTTATCTTGGGACTTGTACACATGTCTGTTTTTTTTTTTTTTTGTATATTTTAACCTACTTCTGTCCATGATGTATGCTATATAAAATACAGTCTATATCAGTGCTGTCTTGGTGAAATTTTGTAAAAGCAGAGTCCATTTTGTGCAGGTACTCACAAGTCTTGAAGATGAATTCAATTCCTTCAGCACTACTCTCCTTTGCTTGGTGATTTTCTCCTCTCTGCATTCAGAGCACAAATCTAAACCATTACGCCGTAAGGACAAACTTCTCCATTTATAGCTCAGCTGGTTATTTCCTATGCACCATTTACATAGTTAAACTATGGAAATCACTCCATTTAACTGTAATGAAAACAAATACTCACCCCTCCCTCAAAAAGGAACTAAAAAACATCTAACAAGCTGCCCTTGTTCATCTTCTGGTAAGCCTTTGTCTTGTAAGTGCCAAAATGTCAAGAACCATCAGTTCAAAGGGATACCCTAACCCCCTACCAACTAACAGCAATTTATATTTATCTTCTTCAAATCATAGCACTTCCTCAAATATCTCCTGTTTACTACCCTGAACTTTAAACAACATTTTCCATCTTTACTCCCTACTGTCTTCATTTCCATAGATGACTTTCAATTGTATTCGGTATTTCAGTCATCCTATATGGTGCGCTTTCCTTTTCGCCACTCTTATTTATCCCATTAGAAACTTGATTGTCTACTGTTTATATTTACGACCTGTTGGATACTTCCAAGAAGTACTTATGTACATGCATGTATAATACCAGTTTTCTGTATTTTTCCTATGATTATTACTGTTTTTCCATGCGTTTTACTGTCTGTATACATTGTCTTTTACGTATTTCTCTTTACCCTTTATATTCATCCTTTATGCCTTCTCCTTTCACTCTGTACAAACTTCTGTAACAAAAAGTGTTTTCTCAAACTAGACCATCTACCGTAGCCATAGCTGTATTTATTAAAGTAGGTCCTGATGCACTAACTTACCCAGTCTCCATATTGCTCATATTGCTCAACTGCATCATCACAAAAAATCAAGTCTCCTATCTGTAGAAAAAAATGAATTATGCCTCGGCATGAAGGAGGAAGTGGTATAGATGCTATAACTCTAGGTCTATAGCTATTGTACCTTTACTATCATAAGTTCTGAAATGCATTTATTCTCAGCTTCAAAAAATGACAATCTCTTCTCCAAACACAACATGGCTTTCACCCACAGTACAACAACGGCCTTCCTTAACTTCACCAGTATATTTAATCTGTGCAGAAATGCAGGTAACCTGGTATCATCCATTTTCCTTGACCTCATCAAAGCATTTGGCACTGTCCTCAAAAAAAAAAAAAACTATCATAACATTCTTCTCTTGGCATCAATCCCCTCTTTCCTGGTTTCACAGTTACCTATACAACAGAGAACAGACTGTTAAATGGGAAAGAAGAGGAACTTTTTAACATCAGTATAAATGTTCTCCATACAGCAACCACACAGGTAAATATAATACAGTATGAAGATGAATCCACACCTATCTGCTTCCATCCTCTCTGAGCTATAAAAAATATCACAAGAAGCCTTTGCATTTGTTGAGTTGTGGATGCCTAAGACTAACTTTCCAACTAACCAAAGAAAACAAAAGTTAATCCTCTTCTTACTCAAATAACTTGTAGTACAATAGCAAAATGTTCACAATTGAAAAGTACCACACATTAAACTACTTGGTGTCAATATAGACAGGAACCTTAAATCTGACCACCACATTTACAAATTATCAAGAAAGTCCACCAGAAACTTGGTACTCTCTTTTGAACTAGCCCCTACCTTACAAATGTTACTAGAAGAAATATTGCCTCTTCTCTTCTTACATCCTCTCCACCCGTTTATGCATCTCCATTTCTCACAAAACTACTTACCACCTATAAGATGAAGCATGATGCATGTGTATAATAGAACAGCCAAATTCACTGCCACCCTCCCATGTAAAACACACCAAAGAATAGCCCTTAAACCGATAAATGGATTTAATTACCATACCACACAGAATACAGTTCCTCACAGCTGGTAATCTTGTCCTTTAACATTAATAACATCCCTCCTTATACAACATCTTACAATACCGCATACCAACTAGGGATCTGCTCTTCATAATGCAATCTTGATGATTACTAACAAAACAGTTTGGTACAAGACTCCCTGCATTGTAATTATATCTCAAAACTTTGGAACTCCATGTCACTTCACCTAAAGCAAACAGATAAGCTGAATACCTTTAAATTACAACTTGGTATCGATGAAGCTCCTGGATTTGTTCTTGCTGTATATCAGGCTAATTCCACATCCTTCACTTCTCCACAGTACCAGATTATTATGTTATAAAAAAACTACCTTGCTCAGATTTAATGTATGCCTGGATACTATTCAACTTCTAGCAATGTATGTATGTTCAACTTCTTATCTTACACTTCTAATTTGTACTTTTAGTTGTTTATATGCAGGTCATGTACTATTTCAGAGTTGTAAATACTTTTCAGTAAGATGCAGAATTGCAAACATTCTTTCTGTAAGTAACTAGCTGCTATAACTTTGCATTTGCTTTCTGTATTTTAGTCTTTTCTGTTCTGTACTTTTTTTTAAGCCTTTTTCCTCTGGTCCTTCATTGAAAAGGGCCAGTAAACAAATGATGATAGAGAGAGGGAGAGACAGAGAGAGAAATAGATAGATAAATAGAGAGATAATAGTCTCAGAGGTAGGTACTAGGCTAACTACCCTTGCTGGCCATTTTAAGCCTAGCCAGTTTCCCTTAAACTCACATTAACACAATTTTAGTTGCAAACATTATGGATCACAGACCTTGTTGAGAAAACTGTAGTTGCAAACATTATACATCACTTATAGTATATGCTGTCATTGTTAATTAAGTATTACATAACTCATTCAAATCCTGCCTTCTGTCCAGTTTCCCTTTTTGTGCCGTAATTAACCAATCTCATTTGGTTAGAGATTGGCCTTACCCATCTCATTGTCGATAATTTTATATTGCTCCTCACGAGTATAGGTCCCTGGGATAGATGACTTCCTAAAGGCTAAAATAATGCATTTTTGGTATTTGGCTTATGCCCGTGATTTTACCAACAGATATTTATGTGGGACAAACCTTCCTGCAGGATAACTTAGTCACTGGGGGATTCAGTGACTGCTCCTAGCTTGCAGTCATCTGGAAACGTAGTCAGCCAGAACCCTTATCATATTGGCTTTTACTTCAGAAAAGTAGATGCTGACCAGGAGAAGTCCCAGCACAGAACCTGGGGACTCCACTGCTAAATGATCTCTTTGTGGAAGTAACGGGAAATTCCCCTATTTTGATTTCCTGCATCCTATCTGTGAGCCAGTTTGCAATTCAGTGGGTGACTTAGAGGTTTATTTCCAATTTTTATAGTTTTCTAGTATGCCTGCGTGGGGAATTGTTACAGGCTTTGTCCAGGTCAATGTATGAGGTATGTGCCATTTTGCCTTTATCCATTGTTTGGTGACCTTTTTAAAAAGAATCCACCAGCCGGAGTAAGCATGACCTGCTCTTGACAAATCCATGCTGAGATACATTCAGTGTTTGGAGGCTCCCAATCTCCTGATTGATTAGTTCTATGATAATGCATAACTGAAATTGTTATTGTGGAGCTTTTCTCCTAGGTCATCTGCTGAAAAGGTGTTAATGTACAGTCGGACTGTTCTAGTCAAAATATGGAAATAAATAAATATATACATACTAAGTAATATCATCAGGGTTTTTCCTATTTATTCCCTGGCATTTCATATGGTTTGTAAAGCAGTCTTGAAAGGAGTTTTTTTTCACTGCAAATAATCCTTGATTCACCCTGTTCCCCCAGGGAACTTGAATTTTATGGTTTTAGAAATTGTCTAAGCATCTATTTCATCTAGGGAATTCCAGTGAGATGAAAATAAATTTTTGACCTGGCAAACTGTTCTTCTGCAAAAAGAGTTTGAGCTTCGTGCTCTGTCATCTAAATTTCCTCATCTGATTGTTTATTTATTGGCATTTGTTTACCAGGATTGTCCACTAGTCTGTTGAGAGCCTTTTTCAGTGGAGGCCTGGGGAGAAAAGCTCCATAAGAAAACACAATTAACAATATGAAAATTTACACAGGAAAAAAAATTTACAAAAAATTGGCTAAATAGAATTTATATGAAAAATACATTGGCAGCTAGTTCAAACAAAATTACATGAAATATAACATTTACAGAAAATTGACTGCAAGGAATTTGCATGAAAAACATAAGCAAAAGCAAACAAAGATTGGCAATTAGTACAAGCAGAGAGTAGAGAAGAGAGTGAAATCATCTAGCGAGTATGATTATGTGCAATATTAGGGATACTGATAAGTTAAATAAAAAGTAAAAAGTGGTACAATATGCAGGTGCAATGAAGATATCTGCAGAGACTTAATTGTTAAGAGTAAATTCAAGATGTGTGTGTATATAAGAAGGAGATGACAGGTTATGGAAGGAGGAGGTTTAATACAAGTACAGATCCAGTTAACAAAGAGATATCTACGCAAAGATGGTTTGAAAGAAGATATTTGAAAGAAGATATTTCCTGCAGATAGTTTCAAACTTGGAACTAATCCTTCCTTTATGCTGAAAGTGACTACTTAAACCAATCAATGTTAGTCCATTTGTTTACTAGTATTTTTTCCACTTTATTCCAGCTTACACAGTTTAGATGTACACAGACAATTTAAATTTTACCTTCATCACACACACACAAAAAAGAGAAAACGTGAACAATTGTTTTTTATTTTTCATATTCTTTTGCTAAGAAAGTTAAAAAAAGCATGTAAGGTTACCCTTTCCATGTGAATTTTTGATTATACTAGTTATTGTTACTTTTCCTGTGACAGACCCGTTAGACTAAAAATGCAGCCTATGAGAACTCGGGACAAATTCAGTGTTTTTCTACAAAATTTACCTGTGAAGGAGATTATGGCAGCTATTGCATGGTCATCGATACGTACATTTGCTAAGAATTACTGTTCATAGGTTCTTACTAGGTTATTGATCCCTGATAATTTTTATAATTCTAAATTTGCATTCCCATGATTTTTTAGCCCTTTTAATTTAAGTATGTAGGACCCAGAGCTGGGCAGAATGTTTACATGTCATCCCATCATGTGTTAAACCAGGGGTGAATTTGTGGTTTACCATCTATTCATCCAGAATACAAGAGAAGTACTTGCTTTATGTGGAAATTAAGATCATCTTCCAAGAAGTGATATTTTATGTGATGCATGTCTAACCCAGCAACGTGTTCTGTTTATATTACATAAGTAATTTAGAGCTCTTGAAGTGGGTACCATTTTACTTGCAAATGTGCAGTAGATCTGAGAGGATAGGGACTTTTTAGGTTGTGTACTTGAGACAGCGATTATCCCTTAGTATCCTGTATGATACCAGGAAGAGAGATGAGGTTTTGTGATTACCGTTGTAATTTTTGTGATTTAGGCCCTTTATTTTCTTGATGAGAAAGCATTCTGGCCTTTTGAGGTTGTGTTAAGCATTTGGAGAGGTACATATTGTAGGAGACACTGTACTCAATGATTGGCCTAATAAGTGACATATAGTGGAATGATCATATCCCTGGAACTAGATGACATATCCTTATTAATGAAGTGTTCAATGAAAAAGGACTATCTTACTCTAATGGTGATTGATGTACAGTGTATTGCCCACATAGATTCTTAGGTACCTAACTAGCAGATCAATGTTCAGGAGTGTGTTGTTGATTTGATAGTTATAGGGAATATCATGCTTTTTGAAGGAGACTGTTATACATTTTTGGCATTTGTTTTAGTCCTTGGTTATGACACCAGCTATTTGTTTAGGAAAGGCCTTCTGTCTCCAGGTGTCCTCTGAAGAGTGTATGATGGTACTAAGTTTACAGTCATCTGCAAACTTTGTCAGCCATAAACCCTTAACATTAGCTTTGACCTCCGAGAAGTAAATGTCAAAGAGGAGTGGCCCAAGCACTGAACCCTGGGAAAAAAAAAAAAAAAAAAAAACACCACCACACAGTGAATCAGTATTGTAGCACAAACACAGACATCTACTAATCTGAGGGTGTAACTTGATAGTGACCATTGTTAATTCACACATACCATTGTAGACTTGCTCCCGTAATAACTCCTGTGATCAAAAACAATGCCATCACATATTGTGTGCTTGCTTCTACACTTTCCTATCAATTGTGACTCAGTTAAATGAAGTTTTGTTGAAATGAATTTTCAGTCAATTGTGTCTGGCCATTTGTGGTTAATGAGCATTCAGTCAAGTGAGATAAATCTAAGTATACATGCCATTACATCATGAACAGCTAGTGGTACCTAGCCTTGGTAGGTTCAGCGTAATTTAACAAGGACAAAGTTACCTACTTTAGCACGACACCCCCTTTCATGTTCTTTGTCTCATTATTTCTATACTAACTGTATAAGGTAGTGCTGCATTGAGGGGGTTCATCTGATGGAATATTTTGTGGATTCAGTTATGGGTTTTATGGGTTGATTGCTGTATTTGAGAGATTTACTCAACCACAACACATTGTAATAGGTAAGATTTCACATAGGCACCCTTGGCTGAATTTGGCTTATTTGCATTAATAGTGCAGCCTGCTCAGAATGCCAGATAGGGTGGATTACTATTGTCCTGCTTTAGCAAGTCTTCTTCTTCTTTCGGCTGCTCCCGTTAGGGGTCGCCACAGTGGATCAACTGTTTCCATTTCTTCCTGTCCTCTGCATCATGCTCTGTCACACCATTCACCTGCATGTCCTCTCACCACATCCATAAAACTTATCTTAGGCCTTTCTCTTTTCCTCTTACCTGGCAGCTTCATCCTTAACATCTTTTTCCCAATATACTCTGCATCCCTCCTCAGCACATGTCCAAACCAATGTAATCTTGCCTCTATGGCTTTGTCTCCAAGCCTTCCAACCTGGGCTGACCCTCTAATATACTTATTCCTAATCCTGTCCATCCTCTTCACACCCAGTGCAAATCTTAACATCTTCAACTCTGCCAAGTCAAGCTCTGACTCCTGTCTTTTTGTCAATGCCACCGTCTCCAACCCATATAACATAGTTGGTCTCACTACCCTCTTGTAGACCTTTCCTTTCACTTTTACTGGTACTCGTCTGTCACAAATCACTCTTGACACTCTTCTCCACCCACTCCATCCTGCCTGTACTCTCTTCTTCACCTCTCTTCCACATTCGCTATTACTCTGAACTGTTGATCCCAAGTATTTAAACTCATCCACCTTCACCACCTCTACTCCCTGCATCCTCACCATTCCTCTATCCTCCCTCTCATTCACACACACATATTCTGTCTTAGTCCTGCTGACCTTCATTCCTCTTCTCTCTAGAGCATATCTCCACCTCTCCAGGGTCTCCTCCACGTGTTCCCTACTCTCACTACAGATCACAATGTCATCTGCAAACATTATAGTTCACGGGGACTCCTGTCTGATCTCGTCTGTCAACCTGTCCATCACCATTGCAAATAAGAAAGGGCTCAGAGCTGATCCTTGATGTAATCCCACCTCCACCTTAAACGCATCCGTCACTCCCACTGCAGACCTCACCGCTGTCACACTACCCTCGCACATATTCTGTACCACTCTTACATACTTCTCTGACACTCCCGACTTCCTCATACAATACCACAACTCCTCTCTAGGCACCCTGTCATATGCTTTCTCTAAATCCACAAAGACACAGTGCAACTCCTTCTGACCTTCTCTGTACTTCTCCATCAACACTCTCAGAGCAAACATCGCATCTGTAGTGCTCTTTCCTGGCATGAAATCATACTGCTGATCACTAATTGCTTTAGCAAGTAATAATGTTTAATGTGATATGCAAGATCGAAATGTGACTTTTACTAACTGTTTGTGTTATTCCCTCTGCAGTACGCTTACACGTTCTGAATTCTAAGGGTTCTGTGGTATGTATATGGATAATTATTCATATGCATTTCCCACAGCTGTCACTGTATGACGCACTGCCTGAATTGGGAAGCCTCTCGTAGGCCATCTGCAGTTCACAGTCATGCACAATAGACATATTCTGCATTTATCCCCTTTGTTTAGTTATGGCCTTGCTCACCAAGCTTTGGTTTAACATCAGGCAGAGAGCATATTCATTTCTGTACATGAAGAAATCTCTAGCCAGCTGATCTCTATTGTAGTATTGTTTCACGGTGAAAAAATAACTATATGTATATCCAAATCTCCCCTTTCTAGCTCCCCCTAATTCTTTTGTGAGACTGTGGTATCTTTGGTTTGGCTACTGAGACTAGTGAGATGTTGAAGGTCCAGGGATAGTGGCTTAGCTCCCTCCCTTCCTCACCTCATCTTCTCTACCTTCATTATAGTTATTGTATCCATTAGATGGGCTAGTATGTATCCTTTAGTGGACCTCACTGTTAAGGCAGAAGGTCACTCGTCTAAGGAGCTCTTACAGATGAGCTAGGTATCAGAACCAGGCTTCACTACTTGGTGGGAGATGAAAGCTGATTTCCCTGTCAGGTGGAGAAGGGGGTGGGGTCCTGACTCCACACCCTCTTAGGCCTGGGATAACTTCGTTTTTCCCAGTGTAGTGGGGAAGAGGATCTCACCCTTCTGTTTACTTCCCTGTCCGATACAAAGATAGTGGCAGCACTTGGGATATGTTTGGGCCTTCTGTTTTGTGGAGTGCCTGCCTTTCCCTGATTGGAAATAATCTGACCTAGATGGCGCTCTGTCAGGACTGTTCAATCCCTTAGAGCTGGCATTGGCTGGAGGAGAGTCAATCCATTCTGCATTCACTATTTCAGGGCACAGGCTTGCCCTAGCATGGAGTCTGGGAATTTGTCCATTGGGATCACTGGGTTTCACACTAGTAGTCATTTAAGTTACTTCCACTTACATTTAGATAGGTCTGGGTTCATCTTCCCAAGAGTCTATCATTTTTGAATGGTTGGCTTCATGCAAACCTTCTTTTCATTTTCTTTATTGTACTCTTTGACAATTTAAACATGTTTTAAGAGCAGTATAATTAACCTTTAATGTGTTAAGTAACTGAAATACAAAACCCTGCCATTTTGCAGTCATCATTTCTAGTTTTCTTTAATTCTATTCTCATTGCTTTCTTTAAAATGTTGGGACATCTGATATTTTTAGCATTTTGTTGTCCATTTAATGAAAAAGGTGCAGAGTTAAAATACACATGCAAGAAGTAAATACTGTTCATTTTGTTGATGTGCAGTTGATCATATTATATTATTTATTTATTTATTGGAATTGGTTTACCTGGATGGTGCACTGATCAGTTCTGAGTAATTTCTTAAGCCTGGGTCAAAAACTGACCAAACATATAATAGACAAGAGTACAATAATGCATAAGTGTTAGTAAAACAGTATAGTGGTAGAGTAATGCTATGGAAATGCAGTAAATCCAATCTATTAATTTACAGTATGTACAAACATATTGTAAATTAGAAGAGAATGAATTAGGTATGTGAAAAGGGGCAAAGGATCTTAGTAGAGTTAGATTGAAGAAGAGTTAAAGGCGTCTTAAGTTGTTTGAACTGAGGGGGGTAGCAGGTACATTCTGCAGTGATTTTAGTAGAGAACAGAACTTGGAATAAGACTATGAATCCTTAACTTTACTTGGGAGGGACCTTTACAGTTTGGGCTCAAGAAATGAGAATACATAATCACAGATATGTAGCTTGGAGTGTGGGATTTGTGTTTCAGGTCTGTCGGGGAATGTCTTATTAGTTTTGAGGTTAAAGAAAAGAGAGTATGTTTATGCTGGAGTTTGAACAGTAGTGATCATAGGAGCAGGTCTACTCTTTGAACTAGGAATCACTATTCCATTTTTAGTGTTGTATAGTGGTTGTCATTTCTTGGAGATAAAACTATTACATCTTGTATTCAAGTGTTTGAATAGTAGTGCAGTTTTCGGTAGAGGCTGCTGATGTAAGAGACAGGCTGAATTTGTGTTGAGGGAGTAGGATTCCTTTCCCTATGGCAAATCTAGTGCAGTGTGAGAGATATCCCAGAAAAGTAAATGATTAATTTTTTTATGTGCATACCGAGGTTCAGGTAGAAGTTGAGTGAGGGGTCTAACCAAATGCAAAGTTGCTTGAAAGGAAAGGCTTGTTCTAAGAGATGGTTGTCATGATCATAGATTGCTAATGTTTTCTTGGGTCTTCTGATTTTTTAGTACTAAAAAACATAAATGTAGTTTTATATGTTATTACCACAAATATATGCTTTTACAGTGGCTTCCCCACATATGATTTCCTGCTAGTCATGCAGGTTCTGACTGGCCAAACACGACTGTTCAAATTACCTGCTGGTCATAGGTAGTATCCTTGTCGGGCGGGAAGTACAGGATTACAGTCTGTGTGTTTTAGGAATTTTTATCCTTTGCGTATTCCTGTATGACCACGGGAATGGAACAAAAGGATAAATAAAAACAATGCCTTGCTCTTCCACTAACAAAAACACTAGAACACAGAAATAATGTAATACTTTAGATTGTATTAACATAGATTTTGCAATTAAATGAGCTTTCAGACCCATATAAGCTCTTCATTGTTAGCTAGTATTTTTAAGTTGGAGAATATGTGGGGGACTTGCCACTGTAAAAAAAATACTAACTTTCTTCTATGTCAGTGGGTTTTAATGTTTTGCATTCTTGATCAGTTGTGTTTTTTTTTGTTTGCATGTTTTTTGTTTTGAGTTCTTGTAAGTAGTGGAAGCTTTTGTAGCAGTAAACCAAACAAGAATGTTTCCGCACTGAATATTTTCTAACAATGGGTGAAAAGTTAGTGGCTAAAGATGGAAGATAAAATTATTCTTGTTCAGAGCATTGCTTTACTAAGCATCACAACTAATAGCACTTACAGAAATGTAAACAGTACATCAAAGTAGGAAAAATCGTATTGAATTCAACACACATACCTTTTATATGCAGTATAGGATTAATGTCGTAATTTTGTACTTGAGAGCTGCACCATAGTTTCTGATTTTCTTTAACCTCCACTGCTTCTGTTACTGTGTTGTAGTCTGAAGTAAGATGTTACCTTATGGTAAGGGTCTAGTCTTTGGAGCAATACTAAAGAGAGGTTAAAAGGAGCTATGGGCTTGCATATTACACCAAGATCTGCAAATGGGTGACGAGTTTAAGCTTGAATCTAAGAAGTACAGAATGCAGCTGGGAAACACAATTCATTGGAAAAGTAAAAGATGGTTTGAGGTAATATACTAGTAACAGTAGGAATGGATTAAGGACCGAGGGTACTATCTTGGATTATATAACAACAAGGAAACCTTGTAAAAGTATACCAGGAAGGAAAAGGGGAATACTATTTCTACAGGAAGAGGCAGTCACTCTTTAATGAAAGAAGCTATTAGTTGTTTTAAATGAATGGCTGATGATGCATTTGTATGGACAGAATGGAGGAAGTCCCAGGAAAAGATAAAAGAAATTGTGGAAGGTGTAATCTAGGAACTGCATTACAATGATGATAGTAAAATAAAGAGGGGCTTTCATACATCAGTAAATATTAGTAAGTCAAAATGAAATTAAAATACAGTGCACTGCTTCAGGTAGTGGGTGTTGCCAAAGTTTTCTTGGTATGATATATAGTTACTTCTGAGATAGCTCACAGGCACTGGTCACATGACATTTTAATATGCATAAGTTCACATCAATCCATCAAAGAGAGTTATGTCCAAATATCAACAGATTCATGAATAAGAAGGAAACTGTAGAACAACAGATAATTAAAAGTGGTAGCAGGCAGTAGTATTTATTAATATAGCATACTATCTTTATTTAAAGGCTGAAACAGCAACAATAATCCCCTGAGGGTAAAGGGGCACAAATGAAATTATCAAAGTCCTCATGTTAAATAGTGCTATTTTACTTTTGCATATTGACAGCTTATTAAACAGACTGCCTAACGTATGCTTTCCCTTCCCAGGATACAGATTTTTCTTCAGTGCAAGTCCAGGGCTAAGAGTAAGTAGAGACACTGTTCTTTTTATAATGTCAAGCTCCTTGTAGGCATCATCTTCCAAATTTCATCCCCAGATGACTATGACCCAAACTGTGTAGCTATTAATATCCTCCCAAAATTTGGCTTAACCTCATTGTACTTTACTGTATATAACACCCCAGCAAATCTGAACAAAGTTGCATCATTTTTACTATTATAATAAAACTAAAAAAACCTAACAACAGCATAACTCTAATTCCAATTTAAACCTCCTCAATCCCAACATTTGTAGAATTTTTGAGATCGTTACATTCCATGGCCTCATTCATTTAGTAAAAGAATATACCAGGCCAAACTTATTTTGACTTGGTAATGATAAACTCCCTAGATGTAAACTCTTCACTAGATATACAACTACCTTCCATTAGTGAGCATTATCTAATTTCTTTAACATTAAAAATCCATAATGCAAAATCCCTTCTCTTACTAATCAACTTCAAATTGAAAATTCATAAAAAATTGCAAGACTCCACAATGAGTTCTCAAATTAGCATAAAGTGAAAAAAAGTCCACTTAGATCGGTAGTCTACCCCCATTTAAAAAATACAAAAATAAATTTATATATGCAAACATAAATACATGTATTCATATATTTTACTGTACTTACATAAAAACAACAGTAAATAAAAAAGATGATGAGGGTATTCAGGAAAAATATTAAGACCTCACTGCAATAAATCTCACTGCAATAAATAGTGTAACAGAAACTGCATGGCATGACTCAAGGTGGTTTACGTAAAGATGACTAGTCACAAAAGTGGCAGTCATTGTGTAGTTTGGTATACCACATTATGATAGGTCAGTAGAGGCCATCAACATTCAGGTAGTGTATTTTCCTTGATGTGTGTCCACACATTTATCGAAGTGCAGTTTGTGTGCTGCTTGGGCAGTTGTGAGAGCCAGTACAAAGACTACAAAGTCATAAGTGTGATGTGTTGGGTATGTTTACTTCTTAAATGGGAAGGAAATGGGGCAACTAGACAGAGTAAAAGGGGAAAAGCACTTAAGAGGACACACAGAAGGGCAAAGGGAAGGGAAGGGTGGCTTGAGGTGAGGGAAGGAGGTATTTATTTTGTAACAGGTCTCTTTTTTTTAGAGAAGAAGGTTTGAAAGCGAGGGAAGCGGGGGGACCATGTGGGTGAGAATGGGGGTATTGGTATGGCAACAAGAGAAGATGTACAGATGTCAAAGACAGAAAGAAGAGGTGATGACCAAAAGGTTGGCAATAATGAAGAGAAGCAGAGAAGCCATGTGTAGCCAGCCAGTGATGGGGAGGATTAGAAAACAAACAGAGGAAGATAACTGACACAGAATAGAGGGAGATACCATGAAAGGGAAAATGGTTGGATGATTATGTTTAGTCAAGCCATTGCAGCAGAAAACCCAGCTAGAAGTAATTGTCCTTCATGGCTGACATCATAGGCATGCTGTGGCACTAACTCAAACAAAGCCTTCGCAAGTATGGCAAGAGCAGTTGCCCACAGAAAAGTCCAAAATCCAACAAAAACGACCAGCACTCCAACAGTGGAGTCAAAAATTATAAACATTTAATTATAAAGGTAGCCCAAATAATTCACTGCATATAAATGCAGCTTGAACAATAGTAAACACAATCAAACCAGTTTCGGCATTAAAACCTTCATCAGTGAGTCAGTGTGTGGTACTGGTGGCAGGATGGGTAAGGCTGATTCTCCATGCGACTCTGCTAGTCACATAAAAATACAGTCCAGGTGCCAAACTGGGTCTTGAGCCATCAGTCCACCTCAGTCCTGACCAACTGCTATTCCTCGCACTAGATAACCCAGGGAGAACCCTCTGTTTTACTCCCTGATGAAGAATCAAACCCCCCCACATTGGAGAAGCATCACCAGAGGCCACCAGTACACTCTCTGGGTCACTTCCCGCAGGATGACCTGTCACATCTGCAAGGGGTTTTCCCTCTCAGCATCCCTGCAACACCTCTTGAGGCACAACCATTGAGTTCCCAGTCTTCAACAGGACTTTACCACTGCCCAGTGTGCCTCTAAATGCATGAAACACTCACTTACTTGCCCCTGGGAGAGGTGAGTGGGCCATTGTCCTTCAATCCTCCCCCTCCCTGCCTGGCTTCTCCAATGCTGGGGCTGCTAGTTGAACAGTGGTAACCTGGAATGTAGTCAGGAATCTGTCTCTGTACCACAGAACCAAGAGCTAATTTTATTTGAGTAAATTAACAAGAACTTTACAGTTTATACTATATTTTACAAATGTAGTGAAACAAAAATAATATGATAGAAATATCAGTCCAAACAAATTTTACTTCTAATGGGAAGTAGACAATATCAACCTTGAAAGCCAGTAAGTTGTACACTTGGCAGATGTACCTGTGAACCTATAAATTTATGACTATATCAATTTATCCCCTTTGTGGACATCTGTAATGATTTTTGAAAGTTAATATCCTAAATCTTACTGCAAATAGGCTGAAATGTTGCCTATCATGTGATTATTAGTTGAGTAATCCATTGATCTGATTTACCTGTGGAATAACTCTGTAGTAGAGATGTGACATCAAAAGTACTGCTTTCTAAGTTTATGAAAATCATGCCTCTGTTACCATATAAAATGCATTGCCTATGCTTCTGTTTAATCACTTAGGTAAATTAAAACCTACAGTTTCTTAACCTCATCTGATGACTGACCAATTGATCTTGATGTTTCTGAAAGTAAAAGACATGTTTGTTTGATCTGTCTGTTCTGGTGGAGCCTAAAAGGCATGATGGTTTCATTACTGTTCCAGATGTGTTACCCTCATGTTGATGTTGTGTTTTAACTGACAACACCAACTGGTAGGTAATGGCATGAATATTATTTTAAAGATGTTATAAATAATACATGACCTGTTCAATTTGCCTTATGAGGTAATTTCTTGATCTTCATACCATTCAAAGACTATACAATCTTGCTCTTGCCGTACACCCAGCACCATCTCGCCTCACTTACATCATCAGGCAGAATAGTTTAAACTGTGGTGGGAGACTGCAACACTGGATCAGACTTACACCTTCCAACTCACAACTGAGTTAGGAAATGTTTGAGGGCTGACAAGGCACCGATAACTGTAATACCCTGGTTATGGTATATTGTGAAAACAGCAGTGTGTGTCCTGCCTTTTATGGATAAGGCAAACCAGCTTCCACAGCTAGCTGTGTATGCATGAAGCAGAACACGTTGTGTTCAGAGAGCTAGATGTGTGAATAAATTAAGGCAATCATTTAGTGCTGTAGTAACTTCTAAAAAAGTTGACCCTACTTTTGTGAAAATGGATGTATGATGCAAGATGGGCATAGGAAAATATGGGAACAACATTTTGTAGTGGTCGGATGTATCGTAAGATGGGTAAAGCCCCCCAGAAATTATATGTGAAAAATCCGCTGTTACTACAGAAAAATGTCTGCTGATGTATTCCAGAAAAGTGATAAGTCCTGTTGAGAAGGACTTTTGAATAAAGGCAAACAAACTCTTTAGGAGTTTAGTTTCAACTTACTTCATGTGAAAGCCCATTCATTTTCTGTGAAACTGTCAACCTTTGAGTGCTAAAATTATATACAGAATAGACTTGATAATGGTGTCCAGATATATGCTTTCCAAGATGTGATTACCAGCTTAACATTGCTGTATTTTATATAACCAAAAAAAAAAAAAAAAAAAAAAAGAGTACAGAATGGTACTTAGCTGTGCCCTTTTTAAAGCATATAAATACCCATGCCCTTCTCTGTCTCTCTTAAGTTAGCAAAAATTTGTTGTACACTGCCAATACAGAAATGGTGTGCTCACACCTGAACTTAAATTTGAATCATCATGAAATGGTCCTTAACCATTGAGTGCCGTAGTATAACAATTTGGTAGGGAAAGGTGAAATGTCAGTGTATTCAGCTGGCTAGGATACTGATTAACTCAGTGTTCTCTGTCCATTGTGGGAGCCCTTAGTGATGTACTGGAAAGACATTCATATGCTCCTGTAATGCCTGCTCTGTAAATAAAAGCACTCTATTTCTTGTATGTCACAAACCTGCTAGTAGTAAGAAAAAATAATCATCTAAATCTACTGGCTCATCACAGAAAAAAATTCTAAGGCATCTGTAAACATCTCATCCATCATAAACTGCGGAATATCAACAAGACTAATTCACGCCTCTGTGATGTAGTGCGGAGACAGGACAATCATCTTTTACTATCAAACCATTGTATATTTTCTGATCTCACCCTTCCCCATACCATAGGTATCCCAGAATGCAATGTGTGAAACATATAAAATGCTGTTATTAGACAAGTACAGTGACCCATCATCCCTTAGGTGCTTACCTTGTCTTTGTAGAGTAGCAGCTTAAAACAACAGGACTGTTGTACATGTAGTCTGTTATTGTTGTAGATTTCAGTGCATAAAACCCTCTGTGTACTCATATAGTCAGCTGCTACTGACAAGAGACATTGTTCCACTCGGTATGCATATAGAACTGTACAAAATATCTGTTTCTGCTCATTTCAGTTGGTACAAAATGTTACTTAAGTTCTTGAGTGTGCTAATGTTCAGGAATCTATGGCTCTTGGGTTTTACTTCTCGTGTCGATGTATGACTGATAAAATCTTTAAATTGTCATGTGCTTAGTGCTTAGAATAACTGGAAATTAGCAGAAGTAGTGTAAATCAAATGATGTGCCCTAATTTCCTTTTGAATAGCATTGCATCTTTCTGTTTAATTGTGTACCCTTTGTATCCAGGGACTTCTCATTCCCCAGATTTAGTTGCTCTTTGTTCTTCTTCCAAATACTTATTTCCTTCTCCACTGTTTTGCATAAGCATGCAAGTCATCGCATCGCAAACTTTCCTGCTTCCTTGTAGCCACACTAGAACTAACACCTCACAGCCATCTCCTCATATGTCTGCTACTGATTCTACATTAGTAACAGCCATGTTGTCTGTTTTAATATCAAAAAATACCTCTGTTTTGCCCATTGTGTACATTCTAATTAGCAAGCTGTTCATAGGTACAGGATAGTCTCTGTGTCCCCAAAAAGTGTTGTTGTTTGAGTTTAGTGCTAAATAATAACTAATTGTATAAACTTATATTTGTCTGACCGTAGCAGCTGTGATTTTATAAAATTATCTTTGTCTAACTATAATGGTTCTAGTATCATGGTTAACATTGTCTGTTATGGTGAGCAAGAGTTCTTAGTCATGTTTCCTTCCTTCCTTTCAAAAGGTCATTGCATTTTGTTTATACGTAATGTCTCATTTTAACATATCCCAAATTTGTTCTTACATCTTCAAAATCATACCAAGGACTATACATGACATTTTCAAATCACAATATGTAAATGAATGATTGAATCACAGAATATGTAAATGAATGATCGAATCACAGAATATGTAAATTAATGATCGAATCACTGAATATGTAAATGAATGATCGAATCACAGAATATGTAAATGAATGATCGAATCACAGAATATGTAAATGAATGATCGAATCACAGAATATGTAAATGAATGATCGAATCACTGAATATGTAAATGAATGATCGAATCACAGAATATGTAAATGAATGATTGAATCACAGAATATGTAAATGAATGATCGAATCACAGAATATGTAAATTAATGATTGAATCACTGAATATGTAAATGAATGATCGAATCACTGAATATGTAAATGAATGATCGAATCACAGAATATGTAAATGAATGATTGAATCACTGAATATGTAAATGAATGATTGAATCACAGAATATGGAAATAAACGATGGTTGAATACTTATCCCTCACTTCATACCATACTGCTAATATCAGTATTAACTACTGAGCAAAAATACAGGGTTTTAAATAGACTGGCTTTTTGGCACCTTCAGAAAAGGCTGCATGCAGCTAACTAGAATAGCAAAATCTCTGTATGTCATGAAGTTTAAGAAAATTATTTTGAGTTGATTTCAGTCAATTCCCACTTTAGCTGCTTGATGAACAACTGCATTATTGGTTGCATACAGGCAGCATGCTAAAGCAACCACCAGGGGTAGACTCTGTGAACCCAGTAAGTGCCTCTTTCTTTGGCACTAAAGGTATGCATGCTAAAGCAGCCACAAGGGATAGACTGCGTGAACCCAGTAAGTGCCCCCTTTCTTTGGCACTAAAGGTATGCATGCTAAAGCAACCACCAGGGATAAACTGTGAACCCAGCAAGTGCCCCTTTCTTTGACACTAAAGGTACGCATGCTAAGCCAACCACCAAGGAAAGACTGCATGAACCCAGTAAGTGCCCACTTTCTTTGGCACTAAAGGTACACATGCTAAAACAACCACCAGGGATAGACTAAGTGAACCCAGTAAGTACCCCCTTTGTTTGGCACTAAAGGTACGCATGCTAAAGCAACCAGCAAGGGATAAACTGTGTGAACCGAATAAGTGCTCCCTTTCTTTGACACTAAAGGTACAATTAAAGCAGTTTAATTTTTAGCCTGATAAGTTATAGTCTGATTATGCCTGCATGCAAATATCCCAAGCTGATTTTTAGAGCTACCCCATCCTTTCAGTGTTGCTGATTCCTTGCTAGTTTGCCCCAGTGAGCCTTCTTCACATACAGTACAATACTTCTATGTGTATGGCTTGCCATGAAGATTCAGCAGCTATCTGCTGTGAGTTTAGTTTACCCCCTGTTATTGAACTTTGTGACTTTAGACAGCTCAGGGCTACTGAGTATATTTCAGTACACTGGGGTGAGTGAGTAGGGTATTATCTGACTGTAATAACCACACCAATGGCTAGATGTGAGAAGAACCCTGCATTTTAAAACACTGCCCTTCCTCATCTATATTTTGCATTCTGCCTGTCTGCCTTCTAGCAGGATAACTGTTGTTGGCTTCAAAGACTTGCCCTTCCCCGTCCATATTTTGCATTCTGCCTGTCTGCCTTCTAGCAGGATAACTGCTGTTGGCTTCAAAGACTTATAAAATCTTTGTTTTTTTTTTTTTTTTTTGTTTTTTTTTAAGGGCAAGGGTAATATTCTTGAATGGTGTCTGAAAATGATGTGTTACTGTGGACTACTAGATCACCCTGAGGTGTTTGGAAGCCATATGTTACAGACAGAGGGCCTCATTCCTCTGGACAGTCCAATATTACCAAATAACCCTGAAGGATATTATTATTGTTAAAATAGATAATCGTATTGCTATTTTATAATGTTTTTATCATTTATTTTTATGTACATATATGTTGATTTTTTGAAGTAAAAATAGCTGCTTTGCTGTAAGGGAAGTACTGTTATAGTCCTTAAATTGGAATTTTGAAGGCTGATGGTTTGGTCTGTTATTATTTTGGGTAACCCTGTTCCCAGCACTAAACCCAGTGGAGCACCCAAATGTAGATTTACCCATTCAGATGTGTGACCACATAAAACGTTTTTCTTTCTTGACAGAACCACTTTACAATCCCTCATACCAATAATGGATTGACTTTGTAATTGGATTGGGTTATCAACAATTCCACTGTTTGGAATTAAGTTGTATGCTCTAGCAAAGTGTAGGTAAGCAGCAGGAAATTATATGTACATATCTAAAGCATGACTGACAAGTTCATAGGAGTTCACTGTACTTATCAACATTGATCTAAGTTATAGACAAGCATGCCGAGAATAGTTAAAAGTTATCAGTTATAGATGTTAAATGTATAAATCTGTAGCTCCTAACCCAATCTGATGGGCCACATATAGACATTAAAATTAACTAAAATTAAATTTAGCAAAGGAGAGCTTCTTTACTCCGGAACTATTGCTTCTTGAAGCAAGGAATTATAGTTTGCAGAGAGGTACCAATAATGCATGTTTCATCAAGTATAGTAGTTTACCAGGTATCAGATCAGGGACAATACTATAGGTAGCTTTTTTATTGGCTCATGCTACAGGAAGGTATTAACTTGGATAGATTTATGTACCAAGTCTTCAAATATAACTGGTTACTGACAATCAGATAAGTCAGAAGAACATGACAGTGGAGCATCATTTTTAGCCTGATACTGTCCGGCATGGGTGTTAAGAACATCAGCTATCACATTTAAACCTTTAATCCACCCCTTTGAAAGTTTTAAATGAGTCCCTCCAATGGGGCTGTGGAACTTTATTGGTACTTAACTTCCAGTGGTTGTAACTGTCAGGGTTAATAAATAAGTGAAAGTTTCGAACTACTTAACACAAACTGACCTTTACACTTGTAACATTTATTTGAGTCTAGATTATGTTTTGAGATGGTAACTTTCTTTGTCAAGTACTTTTTTTCAGCTGTAACTTAGATGTATGTGGTCTGTTCTGGAGTCATATTCAAGTATTCTTGCAGGCTTTATGGAATGATAGTTCCTGGTTACCAGATAGTTAACTACTCCTCTTTTATTGTGCATCTCTGACAAACAGCATTAACTAGCATGGATTCTGTCAGCTGTAGAAAAAAATGCTATTACTGCACATTGGAAGTATTTAAGTAACATTGGTTTGAATAGTGGATGTCACTGGTGTGAAGCATTTACTTGAAAGATGTGTTTACGTTATGACTGAGACATAATTATCAAAGCAGTGATTTTTAAACACTAATGCAAAGTGATCATGCTATTGGACAAATATTGAGTAGATATCATTAAAGGACAACAGTGGCATTCTGTTATTAAATGCTCAACTTCTCTGTCTTTTGTCTCCCTATTTACAGTTCCTGCTATGAATAAACAACAATACAGCATTTAAAATATTTTAAATTGACTATGTATTATTTAATTATTATTTCTTTGTCATTTGTTAACTGGGTTAGTCCAGCTGAGCCAAGGGCCCATTTTCAATGGAGACCTGAGGAGAAAAGTTCCAGTAAAAAAAATACAGGACATTAACAAGCATTCATTCAAAGAGCAAGAAAATTACAAAGTTATATCATACATTCATAGGCAAGAAAAAATAGCATTTAAAAGCAAGAATAATTACATTGTTATATCATTGCACATATTTACAGTAACAGTAGTTATATGAAAAGTTAAATACAGAAATAAAAAGCTGAGTGAAATACAGAGTTAGGTTCATGCTAGTAAAATTATAGTATTACAACAATCGGAGCAAAATGGGTAATAAATGCATGAATAGTGTTACAATTACAGAGAGTGCAAGTCTTGGAAGGTGGCTAGTTTAAGAGTAATGAGTGATATAGAGAGGTGGAGGGTGTAAGAAGTGGTATAGAGAGGTGGGGGGTATTGAGTAAGGTCCTGGCATGGGCAAGAGCTAGAATTCAGAAGGTAGTTTTTAAGTTCACTTCTGAAATGGATTATATAATTGATGTTGTAAATATTTGCTGGGAGGTTGTTCCAGGCTTGGGGCACTGTGCTTTTATCTAGAAGTTTACCAGTGTTTTTGTTGGTTTTATAAATATTAAGAAGGTATTGATCTGAGCTGCAAAGACTTCGACAGGTGGTGTAGATGAATATGAGCGTGAAGAGAGCAGGACATGCTGAAGTTTTTAGTAAGGTGTTTGAACTGAAACCAGGTAAGAAGAAGAAGCTGGAGGAACTCAAGCCATTGAAGCTGTTTTAAAGCAAGGTAGTGATGGGATTTATATGGCTGATTGCTGGCAAATCGAGCAATGTTGTTATAAGTTTGCTCCAGTTTTTTTTTTTTTTTATTAGGGTAGACTTTTCAAATGTGAGTATAGGAGAGATGTATGGAAAACAAGGTAGGAAGAAAGCCTGAGCTAGAAAGGGTTTGGAATTAGAGGTAAGGAATTTTTTGTTTCTATAGACTTGACCCATTTTTTGATTTGTCTTTTTAATTACAGTGTTGAATATGGAGGTCAAATTTTAATTGGGCATCAATTATAATACCCAGATGTTTAGTGTGAGAATCATCTTTGATAAGGGTATTGTCATGTGATGAGATGAAAACGGTGGTTTTAGGGTGGGAGAGTGATTTTAGGGAGGAAAAGGAGGAGTTTGTTTTTCAGGGTGTAGGATGAGCTGGTTATCAGTTAGCTGTTCAATGTTGTAAAATGTGTTTTGAGTAATTGAGTGGAAGTGAGAGATGGTATTAGAGCAGGAGATGAGGGTAGAGTCATCTGCATATTGCGTCAGGGAGGAGGTGGTGCAGGAAAGATGGAAGCCATTTATGAAGATGTTGAAAAGGAGAGGTACCAGGATAGAACCCTTGGAGATGCCGGTCTGGATGGGTAAGAAAGGGGAGCAGGTAGAAAGCCATCTGACTGACTGTAGTCTATTTGAAAGGTAGTTAGAGAAACAGAGAATAGCAGAGGAGAAAAGGTTTAGATCATCTAGTTTAGTTAGTAGTTCAGAGTGAGACACTGTGTCAAAAGCTTTTGAGATGTCAAGGAAAAGACATGACACCAGTAGAATTTTGTCTCTGGCCTCTGCTACAGTATGTGTAAAAGACAGAAGGGTGGTGGATGTGCTGTGGTTTGGCTTGAAGCCATGTTGAGTAGGGGTCAGAAGGTTTTTATCAATTAGATAGTTCAGAAGCTGTTTGTGTATGCATTTGTCCAGAATTTGAGAGTGGCAAGAGAATGGCTATGGGTCTATAATTTGATGGATGGGTGGAGTTACCTCCTTTGTGTAATGGTATGGTGTAGAAAAATTTCCAGATGTCAGGGACAGTAGATTCTTGGATTGATGTATTTATGACTATAGAGACAGGGTAGGCTATCGAGTGAGTTGCGAGTTTAAGAAAGGGGGGTTAGCAGAGGGAGAGCATGGTTTTAGTTTTAGTAGAAAAGATTTTATAAAAGCAGTGGGGACAGGATTTAGAGAGAAAGGGGTGGTATTTGTAGTGTTAGGTGTGGTGGTTGGAAGATTTTTACTTTGGTGTGCTTGAGTCAGTTAGATTCAATGAAATAAGAGTGTAATAGAGTGGCAGTTTCTTGAGGAGTATTGTTGGGATAGGAGTTTGGGGTAATGGGTCTTCCAGGGTGTAGGATCTTGTTAATAGTGGACCAGAATTTTTTACGGTTAGAGTTGTGGGTCAGTTAGTCATCATAGTAGAATTTTTTGTCTTTGTTAATATACATTTTTGTGAGATTTCTGAGCTCTTTATATTTTTGGAGTACCACAATAGATTAAGTTTTTAGCCAAAGTTTCCAGGTGCTATCCCAATTTTTCATAAGAGTGAGGATGTCCGTAGACAGACAAGGAGTATGGGTTGTTTTAATCCTAACTTTCCTTAGTGGTGCTAGGGTGTTAAGGCCAATGAATACAGGTAGTTTTCTGGCTAATTCCCTCCCCAAACTGACATCACCACAACCGTCCTAAAAACCCACCCATGCTGTGATGTCAGACCTCCTTGGTCCTTCCCCTACTCATACAGAAAGTAAAGTCTAGAACAAGGAAACCTTACATGATTCAAGTCTCCTGCTGTGAGTTGTCAATCACAGCAGGTAACAGCTCAAATTGCCCTTAGCACTTTAACAGCTAGGGGCGTTATGTGTGAAGGGGATGGGAGATGAGTAAAAGTAGTAAAATTCGAGCTTTACAAAAGACTGCAACTTAGCCATTCTAAAAAGAAGCAGCAGTACAAAGCACTTTGAAAGTTGGTTATGTGGCATATACACTGTTTGTGTTTTAGTCATTGAATGGCATGAAATGTTACTTTGACTGAAAGACAACAGTATATGCATGTAAAATTAATGCAGTGACAGGAGCTTTAGAAAGAAAGAAGCCTGCATGATATATTTTTTTACAGACCAGCATTGCATTGTGGAATACCTAGATACAGACTAAAAAAATCAGGGTCACTTCAAGATGCTAGACCCCATGAGGACAGAAATTATGTATAAAAATATTTATAGAAACTTGAAGAAAGAACCAGAGTGGTGTTAAAATGCAGGAAACACCAAACCATGAAAAAATAAAATGTCTGTGGGTGTGGTTCTCCTTTAATAACCTTATCTTTGTATAGTTAATGATTCATTATATGGTTGCACCCAGCCCAAAAGTTCTCTGTAATTGACAAATTAGAATGAAATCTGTACAAAGAAGGAATGCCAAGGAGAAGCGGTCCAAAAAAGAAAAAGTTTTTTCACCAAAAAAATGATGCTGCTACAAAAAAATGCGTTTTTTCGTCCTCCATGGACTTCATCAGATGCAGTAAAAACTGTTGATTTTTTATATGCACTTAACCCCTTAACCATAAAATTAAATTATTAAATTAAATAGTTATAAAAAAATTAAATTAAAAAACTCATGTATTTAGATAGTGTAAATCATAAACTTTATTAATTTAAATTATTATGTTGTCTTAAAATACTAAAATGTAAAGTAGTACTTTGCTTTTTCAAGTTTATTAGGTTATTTGTTACATGAAAAGAAACTTCATTGTGAATACATTTAATTTTCAGATATAATGCCACCTGGTGGCTATATGGATAACTGTTATTGGACTCACAATTAAAAGTAACTTTGCCATTTATCAGAGCTGTCTACTTACTAAAAAAACTCTCTTTTTTTATAATATATTACACATTTGGTGCAGAACTACATTTGTAAATGCCTGTCCTGTGCCGAATTTGATCTCACCTACTTTGCTTGTTTTTGTTGTTCCCTTTTCCAAAATGTGCTTAATGTTTTATCCCTGAGTCCTTTTTAAATCTGTCAATAAATTAAATTTCTCTCCTTTTTGAAACCTTTCTTTTTTTTATATTTAAAGCATTATATTCCAACACTAGAGCTTGTTTGTTGGAAATGTCCCATTTTTGTTTGGTGTTATTTTGTTCTATTTCTTTGGTTTAAATCTTCCTTTTACTACCTACCAGGACCTCTTTTTTTTTTCGACAAAAAAAATTTTTTGGGATAACCCCCAGAAACATACCACTTAAAAACTCACATCTATTCAAAATCAGAGTCCAAGCTGGACATTCTTGAACTTCACAAATTTTTTTAAACGAAATAGGGTGCCCACTGTCAAAGTGCAAAGAAAATTAACAGGACTTCTTCCTATACCCCCTGGTTTCAAAAAAGATTTTTCTTTTTTTTTCATAACATCTAAATATGAAATCTTCTCATAATAAGATGAGGTGTAGGTAAATAAAGGAAAGTAGTAGTTAGTTCCCTATATATAATGAATTTCCTCAGTTTTTTTTTACCTTCCCTTCAAAAATTATAATATCATCTAAAACCTCTTGTACACAGTACAGTAACTAATGTGTACTGTTTAAAAAAATATCTTTCCTCCTCCCAGTTTGCAAGAACCAAGTTTTAAAGTAGAAACACAAACTCCATCGCATACCCTTGAATCTGTTTTATTCCTTAATATTATGTCCATTAAGCTAGTGCTTACTATCTTGTCATCATGTTCTTGGGGGTATTTGGTTCCTGTTCAAATTGCATTTATATCCTCATTGGAAAATAAAATTTCAAGGTTCATTTTCCTTAGGAAAATTTTCAAATATCCCTTCTCCTATTTTTCCTAAATCTTTATCTAAAATCTATAGCAAAATGTATTCCTAATATATTCCTATTCCTATAAACTTTTTTTACCTAAACTAGCCCTTAAAATTAATAACTTTAAATTTATTTTTATTAATTATTAAAATATTATTAAAATTTGTGTTGTGTGGTTTTTGGTTTAGGGTAACTGTTTTCACTTTCATAATTCTTAATGTCTCTTCTTAGTTTGTCTTTTTCCTTTCATTCTTCCTTTCAAATTCCTTACATATTTACCATTTTTTAATTTTTTTCTGCTTTTGCTTTTCCACTGCCTTTTTTGTTCATCATCATCCTTGATGTGATGATGTAATAATAATGATCTGTTGTTACAACATTTCCAAAAATCACATTCCTCATCAATAATACATTTGATAATTTCAAGACCACAATTATTAAACACATCTATTTAACTTCTTGTGAAATAAGGACCCTATTTGCAACCAATCATAAATTCCATTTAATTAAATAGTTAATAAATTAATTAAATTAAATTTAAAATTATTATGTTGTCTTAAATACTAAAATGTAAAAAGTACTCTGCTATTTCAAGTTTATTCAGGTTATTTTAGAATGAAATGTTTCATTACAACATTACTGGCATACAAGGTAAAGAGTTCATTGGACATTTAAACAATGTTTGAAGATTTTTCCTCTTGTGCAACACATAGTGAAAGTTCCTGTGAAGTAATTTAACAGTCCTTCACGATCCTGCAGGAATTCATGCACCAAATTGTGAAAGTACTTAAAATGATTATAGATTTTATTCATGTTGACAAATAATTTGCTTAAGGGCTCTCTACCGTATTAATCCCCATCATTCCTGCCATATCCTCTCCCATTATTTATTTCTTTGAAACTAGATAAAACTGTACAGTGTGTGTGTGTGATGTATGCATGTGTATGTGTGTGTGTGTGTGTGTGTGTGTGTGTGTGTGTGTGTGTGTGTGTGTGTGTGTGTGTGTGTGTGTATATATGTGTATATATATATATATATATATATATATATATATATATATATATATATATATATATATATATATATATATATATATATATTCCAAAAATATGCATCTGGAGAGTTTCTCCCCAGGCCTGTGCTGAAAATAGGCTCTGTCCTAGTTGGCCTTTCCTGGTAAAACAAAACTGTTAAATAAATATATATTTTGATGCTATCTATATATATATATATATATATATATATATATATATATAGGTATAGATATACATAACGCGTCTACCTGAAAGGAACGAAAAACCACTTATCCAAAAATGAAAAGGCAGAGACAACAATTTATCTTCATTTGAATGACTCCTCACATGACCAACAATTTACCCAGGAAAAGGAGGCAGTTGGCCAACATTTGGAAGTTTGTCATTTTCCCCACTGTAGTGCGATCTCAGAGTTGGTATAATTAGTTGGGGGGGGGTGAAGGGTGCAGCCCCCCACATTGGGAGGATGTGGGTTTGAAGTGCTTCTATGTGGTTGCTTGTGATTGTTGGCTGACCACTTCCTTTCCCTCGGTAAATTCATGGTGTTGCGAGGAGTTGGTTAACTGACGATTTGATGTTTTCATCTCTGTCATGTCATCTTCGGGTATGTGGGTTTTCATTCTTTTCAAGTAAACCCGTAGACCTGTACATATACACATACTTATACATGCATAATATATATATATATATATATATATGTATACGTATATATATATATATATATATATATATGTATATATATATATATATATATATATATATATATAAGGTGTGTTTGTGTGTGCATGTGCTCTTGCCTAATTGGAAATATAGTAGCATCTGATTACAACTGGATATGAATAAAGCTAGAGCTGATCTTTAGAGTACAAAGATCAGGTTATTAATGAAGCATAAGTGGAGAGGGAATGTTTGTTACCTAGTTTGTGTAGGATCCTTAAATATGTGTACTTGGTGTAAATGACTTACTCCAGTTTAATATTGCTTTGTAAACAGGCGCTACACAAATCTAATTCAGTTACTATGATATTAAGTCCCATATTATATCTTTAAAAATCTTCAGATTTCATTGTCTTGCTTCATTTTGTACTTCATATTAATTATATTTTCTTAAATTAACATAATTATGTGCTTAAAAATTAAGACCTGTATTTGCATTTGTCTTTCTTACAAAGCACTTCAGGTGTCCTTTTTTTTTTTAAGTATTTATATCAGACTCATTGAAAACTGTAAAGTACATGAATAGGTAAACAGCAATAATTTCTTATTTTTTTTCAGATTTTAGTCAGGAGTACACAGACTCCACAGGCATAGACTTACATGAATTTCTTGTCAACACTTTGAAAAATAACCCCAGGTAGGTAAACATTGACATATGTTTCACAAACAAAAGAAAAGAAAAAGTAAATAAAATAATATAATTGCTATAATTCCATTTAATTTTTTAACAACAAAATTACTTATCCTAGACAAATGATGTAGTACTTTGGCAGAAAATGTTGAATATCTAGTGAGGATAAACATTTCATGTGAAAATGGTCTATTTAAGTGATCCCTTTTTGGGGATGGTGCATTTAATTTCTTATTACTTTTATTGATTACATCTTAATATTAACACAAACCACTTACTAAGATTCAGTTTACTGGCAGGATGCCATATTGTTAATGAAATATTAATTCTTCTGTCTGTTAATTTACTTCACTTGTGGGAGAAATTCTTATTCATATGCATAAACCTTTTAGAAGGGGTTATAAAGAATATGATATATTATTATCAATGCTGTAATCTAGGTTGAATAGTGATATTATGGAATGAACACCAGTGTTGAATAAAAGTAGGACAGAGGGTGATAGAGACCATGCTGGAAAATTCTGTATAATGCAAGATATGATTTCAAGTGAAGAGTGATTTCTGCTAAGGTTTGAATAGTATCAACATCCTGTATCCGATCATGCAGTAATCTGAAGCTATGGACATTTTCTGAGGTGAAAGATTCATTGAAACTACCAAAGAAATGAACTGTAATGTGCTAGGACAATCTCTTGTGTTATGGTGATGTGTACCATTTCCCAGTGTCTTTGTTGTATTGTAATACATGGGACAAAGAAGATCCTGAGTAAAGTACAAATGGAATTCTGAAAGAGTAATTTAGTGAATGCATGTATAAGGATCAAGAAACTATTAAATGACAGTGTCTTGAAGTTTCCAGTAACAGTAAAACAGATATATACGAGGCAGATATTCATACACATTATGAAGACGTATAATTTATTATTATTCTTTCACAGGGATAGAATGATGCTGTTGAAAATAGAACAGGAAATAATAGATTTCATTTGCGATAACAAGTAAGTCCTTGTTGGTATGCTTCCTCCTTGACTAATTATGCTCAGGAAAATCTGTTACTGGTAACTGTATTGTCAGCTGGTATGCAATGAACTGTTGAGCAATCTGAATCACTGATTGTAGTAACTGTAATGTCAGCTGGTATGCAATGAACTCTTGAACAATCTGAATCACTGATTGTAGTAACTGTAATGTCAGCTGGTATGCATTGAACTCTTGAGCAATCTGAATCACTGATTGTAGTAACCATAGCAATGCACACAGCAGTACTGTGTCTGGCCTTTAAATTCAAATGAAGCAAGTGTTCTGTAAACTTGAAATTGTTAGTTTTTTTTTTATTTTTATTGTATTTTTTTTACTAACTTTAGCTTGCTTGCTATAATCATTGTAATATGGGGAAATGCAGAATAAATAATTGTGTGCACTTGCTGATTCATACAAAGTACACCTTCCTTTTTTTACCAGATTTAGCTTATTATAATCATTAAATAAAGAAAAAAGCCACAGTGGACCAACCAGCAAGACAAATGAGTAACTTAAAATGTTTGAACCATGTATGTAAGTCAAATAAAAAAAACCTCTTAAAGGCTTAAAAGACTTTATTAAACATTAAGCACTTTTGCCCCTAAACTTTTTATTGGTACTTCTTCAGAATGTTAAAAGCATTTCAAATGAAATATTTTTATATAAAAAATAGTGCCGATAATCTAATTAAGAGCAAATTGTTTTAAAAGAACACTCATAGTAAAGGAATATTCCATAAATAAAAATATATAGTAACAAGTTAGAAATTCAGTAACATTAATTACACTTGTAAAACACCAGATGTTGTCTCTACTAAAAAATAATTACTAGGAATTTTTTAGTAGAGGCAACATGTGGTGTTTTACAAGTGTGATTAATGTTATTGAATTTTTAGCTTGTTAGTATATATTTTTATTTATAGAGTGTTCCTTTATCATGAAGTGTTCCTTTAAGACAGTTTGCTCTTAATTAGATTATTGGTACAATTTTTGTATAAAAGGGTTTCAATTGAAATGCTTTTAATGTTCTGAAGAAGTCATGTGATGAAAGGAAGTACTGCCAGCCTAACCAGCTGAAATTTTGTAAATAATAATGTCATTGATGAATATCAAAATGATTTATACAAGAAGTTTGTGTTACAAATGTATTAGAACTGTATATTAATATCAAACTGCTTGTACAGACATGTAGTGAAAAGGTATTTTGCAAAATTCTTGCATTTAAAATGGATCCACAGTGTGCCCTACTGGAAGAGAACAGAAATGTGCCCACACTATTGTAACTGTTTAAATGTATATATTTTAACAGTGGAAACTGGAATGCAGCAAAATAACTGAAATTAAATTACTTTATAGCTAGGCCATAAAGAATGGCATCTTTTCAGTGTAGGAAGAGACACAGTGTCTGCACTAGGAAACGTTCTGTATTGTCTTTAGGGTGAAGTAATTACTATCTTGAAAGCATGAAGGAATACAATTGTTTTATGACTTCCAGCACCTGCCAGAGATATGAGGAGAAGCCCCTGTATGTATACTTTTACAGGTAGATGCTAAATGCTACCAGCTGCCATCAATGGTTATTTTTCGCCTGGGGACTAGTAGCCAGAGGGTAAGAAGTGATGTCATTCTGCAAGCTGTCCCAGCAGTAATATTTTAGATATTAATTTGAGAAGTCTTTTAGTGAGACAGAGCATTCTGCATTCTGTCTTGGACCTGACAACAACTAGGAGTTCCATTCACTACCTCTGCCTTGCTCTATTAGTAAGTTCTTAGGTTATCGTAAGTATCCTAGATTCAGTCAGGAATATAGTGAAACTTAGTTTAGATATTTTTATTTATTTATTTGAGACTGTCCTGCAATGTTTTAAATATTTCCTGTGGTTTTTGAACTCTGATGTCACTGTGAATATATATTTAGTATTGTCTTGTTCTTTTATTATTTATTATTATTGCCTTGTTATTTTATTATTTATTATTAAGTATATTTAAACCTTTCATTGTGGCTGATCTGTGTAGAGCTATTTAAGTTTTGAGAGTACTTGCATATTTATTTGGTGCACTGTGTGGGACACTCCTAATAACCTTGCTCTTGGTCAAACTACCATTTGTAGCAAAAAAGTCACGAACACCAATCACAGGTTAAAATGCTGACAATGAGGCACCGACCAGGAATGCAGTAAAACACCATTTAATCCACAGATAACAAAACAGACTTCCTAAATTCGGTATTTACCATTTGTGTTAATATTACACAGTAAGATTGGACACCCTTTGTTAAGGGCCATAAGGTAGCTGGCAGGAGTGACTGGTGGCAGCAAAAACTACCTTATAGTTTGGGCAGAAGGGGGCATACCTAGTAACCCTGTGCCAGCCTTTCCCAGTCTGTGTGTGTATGTAAATCAAACCTCAGAGTGTGTGTGTCAGTTCCTTGGGCAGGGACACAAAGCACTGGTTGGACAGAGAAGTGTGCTGGAAGTCTTGGCTTGGTCACTCAGCTGAGATCTGAACTCTATAGCTGTACTAGTGGGGAGTCTTATTGGGGATCTGGAGAAAGGTAGAGGAACCAGCCCTGGACTGACCGTAGTCTCTGTGTGCTCTTAAGGGAAATTGCACTTGATGCAGAGAGCTGCATCTGGAAATACTATGTGTGTACTTGTTATCTTCCCAGTGAAGGTCCCCCACTGTTGCCAGTGGTGAGGATTGAGGCTCCTTGATTACTGGTTGGCAGTGGAGGTTTACCAAAGTCCCATAAAAAGTTTTGGGATGAAATTGCTTAACCTTTAATAAAGTGTTTAAGCCTTTTTTAAGAGGTTTTTTATTTGAGTTACATACTTGGTTAAAATGTTTTAAGTTACTCATTTGTCTTGCTGGTTGGTCCAGTGTGGCCTTTTCTTTATTTAATGGTCATTTTTAAGCCATTCTTTACGCTGTTTTATTTGAGCTTATTATAATCATTCCAATATAGGGAAATGCAGAGTAAATAATCTGATTCATATAGAGTACAGCATTGTTTTCTTACTGCATTTAGCTTATTGTAATCATCTTCTACATATTATCCTGTATCAATAATATGCAAGTATACTATAGTAACAAAGTTTTTATACATGCTGATATAATATGCTTTTGTAAGCATTCCTTAAAACCTGTGAGCAAGTTTTTATTCTTAGAAAAAAAGGTACAGGTAAGAAGTTGCTGTTTAAGGGCCTGGAAAAAAAATCTAACAAAATTATGTATTGAATATGAGAGAGCTGGTTATATTATAGCCATCTTCTGCAAGTTTACCAATGACTTATAGATTGTGCAACTAGACTTTGAGTTTCATTTGAGTTTCATTTCTCCATAAATATTTGAAAAGCATATGGAGAAATACATAAAATTGAAGCAAACGATAATTTTTCAAAGAGATATACTGGGGAAATATATCTTTATAGCATTAGAAACTTTAAAGGAAATATTCTATTAAATGTTAAGCAGAATATGGATTTTAACAGAGGGGGGAAATCTGTGGGATGCTAATGAGCTTCATCCTACAGTGTAAAGATTGATTCCTTCACTTTCTACATACATAATGGATAAATTAACAAATCATTTAACCAGGCACTGCTGTCCACTCATCTGTTTAACAATGTACAGTATGTGTGTATATATATATATATATATATATATATATATATATATATATATATGTATATAGGTTGTTTGTCTTTCGGCTTTTTCCTGGTAAGGACTCTGGTCCGCTAATGATTGGCAGTAGATTTTTACGAAACGCCGAGGTGCCAGCTCGATGCCCAACCTTCAACGAAGGCACACCCATTTACGCACGCATGTCTTTCGAATGCTACCCAACCATGGGGATGACATGCCGACTCCACACAGAAGGCACTCCCAAGCCAAGCCGAGAATCGAACGGGAGAACTTCTTGCTGCGAGGTAACAATGCTACCGCAGTATATATATATATATATATATATATATATATATATATATATATATGTGCACACAAGTTCTGGAAAGAGTTAGTTATTGGTGTTCTAAGTGTGCTTGTCTATGATTTAAGATTTAGTATGTTAAAAGTCTGCATTGTAAGCTGTTGGTGAAATGGGAGTCAGTCAAATGAGTTTTAGGTCAGTTGGGTGTTGGTCAAATGGGTGTCAGGTCTACTTTAGATTGCCTAAATCTTATTTGTGTGTGTGTGTGTGTGTGTGTGTGTGTGTGTGTGTGTGTGTGTGTGTGTGTGTGTGTGTGTGTGTGTGTGTGTATCTGTGTGTGTATATATATATATATATATATATATATATATATATATATATATATATGTGTGTGTGTGTGTGTGTGTGTATTCACAAGCCAGTGCATTTCTTTGTGCCAGTCCCAATCCCGTATAAATGGGGAGGGTTGCGTCAGGAAGGGCATCCAGCATAAACTTTTGCCAAATCATACATGCAGACAAAAGTACACATATACATACCAGATCAGTTGAGGCCCGGGTTAACAATGGCCGCCACCAGTACTGCTGGCCAACGGGGTGCTGGCGGAAATTGGGCCACTGTTGGCCGAAGGAGGAGAAGAGGCGGAAGGCATGGCCAAAGGCAGGTAAAGGCTAGGACTGTGATAGTGAGGGTCGGAACTTTGAATGTTGGCAGTATGACTGGTTTAGGGAGAGAGCTAGCTGATATGATGGACTGAAGGAAGGTTGGTATATTATGTGTGCAAGAGACGAGATGGAAGGGGAGCAAGGCTAGGTGTCTCGGAGGTAGGTTCAAATTGTTTTATCATGGTGTGGATGGGAGGAGAAATGGTGCAGGCATTCTCCTGAAGGAACAGTATACTAAGAGTGTTTTGGAGGTGAAAAGAGTGTCGGATAGAGTGATGTTTATGAAGCTGGAAATTGATGGTGTAATGATGAATGTTGTTAGTGCATATGCTCCACAAGTTGGGTGTGTGATGGATGAGAAAGAAAAATTTTGGAGTGAATTGGATGAAGTGGTGATGACTGTACCCAAGGGTGAGAGACTGGTGACTGGAGCAAATTTCAATGGGCATGTTTTTGAAGGGAATAGAGAAGATGAGGAAGTGATGGGTAGGTATGGTGTTAAGCAAAGGAATGCAGAAGGTCAGATGGTAGTGGATTTTGTGAAAAGGATGGACATGGCTGTGTTGAATACGTATTTTAACAAGAGGGAGGAGCATAGGGTGACATACAAGAGTGGAGGAAGATGCACACAGGTGGATTATATCTTATGTAGAAGGGCCAGTCTGAAGGAGATTGGAGACTGTAAAGTGGTGGCAGGGGAAAGTGTAGTTAGGCAGCATACGATGGTGGTTTGTAGGATGACATTGGTGATCAAGAAGAGGAGGATGAGTGTGAGGGCAGCACCAAGGATCAAATGGTGGAAATTGAATAATGGTAATTGTGAGATGATGTTCAGGGAAGAGTTAAGACAGGCACTGGGTGGCAGTGAAGAGTTACCGACTAGCTGGGTAACTACAGCTGAGCTAGTAAGAGAGATGGCTAGAAAGGTGCTTGGTGTGACATCTGGAAAGAGGAAGGAGGACAAGGAGACCTGGTGGTGGAATGAAGAAGTACAGGAGAGTATACAGAGAAAGAGGTTGGCGAAGAAGTGGGATTGTCAGAGAGATGAAGAAAGTAGACAAAAGTATAAGGAGATGAAGTGCATGGCAAAGAGAGAGGTGGCGAAGGTTAAGGATAAGGTGTGTGACGAGTTGTATAAAAGGTTGGACACTAAGGAGGGGGAAAAGTACCTGTACCGATTGGCTAGACAGAGTGACCGAGCTAGTAAAGATGTGCAGCAGGTAAGGGTGATAAAGGATAATGAGGGAAACATACTCACAAGTGAGGAGAGTGTGTTGAGCAGATGGAAAGAGTACTTTGAGGGGCTGATGAATGAAGAGAATGAGAGGGAGAGAAGGTTGGATGATGTGAGGATAGTGAATCATGAAGTGCAGAGGATTAACAAGGAGGAAGTAAGGATAGCTATGAAGAGGATGAAGAACAGAAAGGCTGTTGGTCCAGATGACATACCTGTGGAAGCATGGAGGTGTTTAGGTGAAATGGCAGTGGAGTTTTTAACCAGATTGTTTAATGAAATCTTGGAAAGTGAGAGGATGCCTGAGGAATGGAGAAAAAGTGTTTTGGTACCGATTTTTAAGAATAAGGGTGATGTGTGGAGCTGTAGCAACTACAGAGGGATTAAATTAATCAGTCACAGCATGAAGTTATGGGAAAGAGTAGTGGAAGCTAGGTTAAGAAGGGAAGTGATGATTAGTGATCAGTAGTATGGTTTCATCCCGGGAAAGAGCACTACAGATGCGATGTTTGCTTTGAGAGTGTTGATGGAGAAGTACAGAGAATGTCAAAAGGAGTTGCATTGTGTCTTTGTAGATTTAGAGAAAGCATATAACAGAGTGCCTAGAGAGGAGTTCTGGTATTGTATGAGGAAGTCGGGAGCGTCAGAGAAGTATGTAAGAGTGGTACAGGATATGTTCAAGGTAGTGTGACAGCGGTGTGGTCTGCGGTGGGATTGACGGATGCATTTAAGGTGGAGGTGGGATTACATCAAGGTTCAGCTCTGAGCCCTTTCTTATTTGTAATGGTGATGGACAGGTTCACAGACAAGATCAGACAGGAGTCCCAGTGGGCTATGATGTTTGCAGATGACATTATGATCTGTAGGGAGAGGGAACAGGTAGAGGAGACCCTGGAGAGGTGGAGATATGCTCTAGAGAGAAGAGGAATGAAGGTCAGCAGGACTAAGACAGAATATATTTGTGAATGAGAGGGAGGATAGAGGAATGGTGAGGATGCAGGGAGTAGAGGTGGCAAAGTTGGATGAGATAAATACATGGGATCTACAATTCAGAGTAATGGTGAGTGTGGAAGAGAGGTGAAGAAGAGAGTACAGGCAGGATGGAGTGGGTGGAGAAGAGTGTCAGGAGTGATTTGTGACAGACAAGTATCAGTAAGAGTGAAAGGAAAGGTCTACAAGAAGGCAGTGAGACCAGCTATGTTATATGGGTTGGAGACAGTGGTATTGACAAAAAGGCAGGAGTTAGAGCTGGATGTGGCAGAGTTAAAGATGTTAAGATTTGCACTGGGTGTGATGAGGGTGGACAGGATTAGTAATAAGTATATTAGAGGGTCAGCCCAGGTTGGAAGGTTTGGAGACAAAGCCAGAGAGACAAGATTATGTTGGTTTGGACATGTGCTGAGGAGGGATGCTGAGTATATTGGTAACAGGAAAAGAGGAAGGTCTAAGATAAGGTTTATGGATGTGGTGAGAGAGGACATGCAGGTGGTTGGTGTGACAGAGCAAGATTCTGAGGACAGGAAGACATGGAAGCAGTTGATCTGCTGTGGCAACCCCTGACGGGAGCAGCCGAAAGAAGAAGAAGATATATACATATATATATAAAATGTATGTGTGTGTGTATATACGTAAATATATATATAAATATATATATATATATATATATATATATACACACACACACACACACACACACACACACACACACACACACACACACACACACACACGCGCACACAGAGCGAGAGGGGTAACTTATTTCCTCTTCAGTTTAGCTTATAGAGTGTGTTGAGAAGTGTTTGCGGTTGTTCATTATTCATTTGCTTGATTTTGAAGTTTATGTAGAGAGATGTCATGTACATTTAAAGAAGCTTTCCTTTACTTGTATTCACATAAAGATTTCCAAGTAGTGAAGGTAATTTAAGTTGTTACCAAGCAAAATAATAATCTTTTAAATGGAAAGAAGATAGATAAAATTGTATTCCAAGAGAGTGGAGAGTGACTGCATTACATCACGCAAGAGCCCTGAAATATCCCACACACTGAACCACTGTACAGTTAATGTACTTAGTATAAAACATGCTTAAATGTGCAAGCCCAATGGCTTTTGACTTACTGGAATCTGGCATGATTGTGAGAGCTGTGATCTCTGTAGATAGAGAGAAAATGAGGAATAAGCATGTAACATTAATATCCCATTACAAAATTAAGTAAAATTTAAACTTGCATTACTTTTCATCATATAGGTTCATAGGTAGGTACTAGGCTATCTGCCCGAAGGCATTTATAAGCTTAGCCAGAATGTGTTGGCTTTCGCCACTCCCTTAGATTAGTTCCCTGTGCCTCTGTCCAGCAGAGCCACTGAAGTGATCCCCAGGGTAAATTTTCTGTTTCCCATCCACTCGTCAAGATTCCTCTTGAAGAGTGTTAGCAAGGAGCTTTGCCTAATGTAGAATGGAGTCTTGTTCCAAAGCATGAGAAGTCTCTGGGACAGGAATCTATCCCTCCAGCATGTCCTATTTATTGTTGTGGTGAGGTTTACATCTTTAGAGCATGTGGCTCGAGGGGATAAGGTTTTCTTTAGGTGGAGCATGTCCATCAAATCTGGGTTGGACATGGCCTTGTATGTCAGGCAGAGATCACCTCTGAGTAGCCGATATGCAACCGAGTACAGCTGGAGTTTCTTCAGTTGAGCTGCATAGGGCATCTGTTTGAGGCCAGTGATCCTCTTGGTGAGGTATTTCTGTGGTCTTTCCAGCTGTTGCAGGTGTCTTGTAAGGTACATCCCAAATGGGGCGTTGTACTCCATGATGGGTCTGATGAGTGATTGAGTAGTGGGGCACAATGACCTCTTTTGATCTGGATGTGAACCCTTTTGTGATTAGGTGGGCCACGTAGAAGGATTTTTTAACCACTTTGGCAATGTGATTACCAAAGGAGAGATTACTATCTACTTTGGTCCCCAGATCCCTTATTACTTCTTCTGTATTTAGGGGACTACAACCTATGTGGTAGTTTGTGGGTACTTTGTTTTTTCCAAAGGGGAAGACTATGCACTTTTTGGCATTTAGCTTGAGGCCATGATTTGACATCAGGTATCCGTCTCAGTGAGACCCTTTTGGAGGATGTCTGTGTCAGCCAGTGAGTCAGTTCTAGCCCCTAGTTTGCAGTCATCTGCGAACTTGGTCAGCCATAGTCCTCCTGTGCTTGCCTGTACCTCTGAGAAATATATGCTGAACAGGAGAGGTCCTAGGACTGAGCCCTGGGGAACGCCACTTGTAACCGGGCCATAATTTGCAGTCATCTATGAAACTGGTCAGCCATAGTCCTCCTGTGCTTGCTTGTACCTCTGAGAAGTATATGCTGAACAGGAGGGGTCCTAGGACTGAGCCCTGGGGAACACCACTTGTAACCGGTTTAGAGTCAGACCTAGCTCCCGCAACTCTCACCATATAGGTTCTGTCCGTGAGCCAGTTGGCAACCCATCTTGTGACATAGGGGTTTATGTTCAGGCTGATAATGGGGAATGGTGTCGAAGGCCTTTGCAAGGTCTAGGTAGGCTGTGTATACCACCTTTCCCTTGTGTATAGCCTTGGTAACTGTCTCATAGAAGTCCACCAGGTTTAGGAGGCATGATCTGCCCTTAAAGCCGAACTGGGTAGGGTCCAGTGTTTGGAGGTTCCCAATGTCTCTGTTAATGGGTTCCATGATGATGTGCTCCATAGCCTTGCAGACCAAGCTAGTCAGGCTTATAGGGCGATAGTTTCTGGGGTTTGTTGTGGCTCCGCCATTGTGGATCGGAATAACCATTGCTGTGCGCCACTGTATGGGTATGTAGCTTGTGGAGAGGCTGTGTTTGAACAGTTTGTTTAGGTGAGGGGTTAGTTTGTCTTTGAGCTCATGTAGGACGCAGCATGGGACACCGTCCGGTCCCATTGATGCTGTGTTTTTGGCTTTGGAGAGGGCTGTTTTAACCTGTGTGTCTGTGATTTCAGGGGCTCTACATTCTTCTGGTATGGTTATGGGCCCTTTTGGGGCTAAGAGGGTGGTGAAGTTTGCACTGAACCTGTTTGCCAGGATGATGGCGATATCAGTCGGTTCAGTGTATTTTGTGCCATTTTGCACTAACTCTGAGCAGATCTGAGCATTGCCACTTAGATTCTTGACATAGCTAAAGAATGCCTTGTGGTTATCTTTGGAGTCCTTGGCAATTTTTTTTCAAAGCTTGTCTTGGATAATTTTATGAGGGATTGTAGTTTCTTGCTGATACTGATCAGGGATGTCTTCCCTTCTTGGGATTTTACTCTTTTCTGTACTAGTTTCCTTCTCCTATTGTATAGCTTGTTTATGGCAGGAGTCCACCAGACTGGTTTCCTTTTCTTGGAGGAGTGAGTATTGGTTTTGCTTGTGATAGCATGATCTGTGCATTCTTGTAGGTGCCTGTAGAGTGCATTAGTAAAGGATTTTGCAGTTTGGACAGCGTTATCCTTTAGCATGGGGTCTTTGAAGTGAAGTTTGCTTTTGAAAAGTTTTTCACTGTGGTTTCCTTGTCCAGAATGTGGATATCCAAAGTGATTTGTTTATGGTCAGATCTAACCAGGGAGGGGTTGACTTCTGGTGTGGAACACTGGTTGCCCATGTTTGTGATCACCAGGTCCAATATGTTGTCACCTCTGTTGGGAGTGTTGACCAGTTGATCCAGGGTGTTTGAGTTTATAGATTCTACGAAATGTTGGGTAAGGGAGTTAGTACTTGAGTAGTTCTCCCAGTTAATGTTTGGGCAATTGAAATCACCCAATATTAGGGTGTTTGGTAGGACCTTTATGTTTCTCAGTGTTTCCAGAAATGCGGAATGGGGGTCCTGGGACATGGTGGGTATAGCAAGCTACAATTTGAATTGCAGTTTTGCCTGTTAGTCGCACGTGGATGATCTCTGAAGCATCGTGCTGTGCTACTAACCTGGAGGTGTGGGTATCCTTGATGAATATGGATACGCCCCCGCCTTTTGTATTTTGGTCTGAGTTCTATGGCCAAAATGTATGGTATGAGTTGTAGCCTGGTAGTGCTGGGGTGCTCTTTGGAGCCTGAAACCAGGTTTCTGTTACTGCACATATATCGATTTTCTCCATACTGAGGAGTGCATCGAGTGCATGCATTTTGAGGTTTAGACTTCTGGCATTGAGTAGCATTACCCTCAGTTTTTTGTTACATGTGCTATTTACAGTGGTGGATTTGTCTTTTGAGCCTTCTCTAAAAAAGGCACTATGGGGGTTCAAAAGCCTTGGCCAGTATTCGAAAGCCAAAGGGTGACAGGTGCAAACTGTCTCTAGCGAAGCAGTGTGGCTTATCGAGCATGTCATCCCAGACGGACAGACACTGGATCCCCTTTGAATGACACCAGAAACTTAGCCAGTTGTTGAAATTGATAATTTTTCTTTATTCCGTAGTATCATTCTTGGTGAGGGCAGGATGCTACTCAGGGTCAGGGTCATACTGGCCTGGGCTACGTGATCAGAGAGCTCTTCCATGCCTCTTCTTTCAAAGCCTCCTTTAAAGACCTCATCAGGCAACATCTCAAGCAAAGTTGGCAGTGCCATGATTGCTCCCCAGGCTAGTGAAAGCGGATAAGGTACACATACTAAACCTAGAGTACTTGATAATAGTTTCTTACTCACAAACACTGGCTAATCTACAATGTATGTACTGTACCTTTGTGCTATGTATGTATTCTACCTATGGTCCATATTTCAGCTGTACACCACAAATCTATTAATTACCTTTATTTTTAAATTAATATTTTTTTGTTTGTTCTCGCCACTGTAACTGTTGATGTGCTGCATACCACTGTAAAAACATGGCTTTTGCAATTTGTGTGTATACTGATCATGTCTAAATAACTAAATATATCTGTAATTTTTCTATGTGGAGCTTTTCTCCCTGGGCCTCTGCTGAAAAAGGGCCTTTTCAGCTCAGTCAGACACCCTCGGTTAACAAATGTAAAATAAGTAAATAAATGCAGTCCACGGAGTTACGGCTCATTTCATTCACACCAACATGGACAATGACAGAGTCGTATTTGTACTTGTTCTGGAGTGACCTGAGTGCTTGTGTTTTGTGGTGGATCCTGGCACCCGACATGCAGCTAACAGTAACCTTCTCCTTACTCAGCCTCGTGAGTGGTACGTCAGTGTGCCTGACTATAGAGTCACCTATTACTAGTATGTTGGGTATGTTATTTTGCCTTAAGGACTGTGATTGCGTGGCACATTGGTTTTGTGAAGTATGTGTTTCATGATTTGTATTGGGGGTGGAGGTTCTTTGGATGTCTGCTTTGGAGGTCTCTCTTGCTTTTGCAAATTTTTATTTAGAGCTTCCGAGTATGTTTTTGTGTATTTATGTGTGTTTTTTACCGGTGCTGGTTTAATGGGTCTATGTGAGACAGGTGGTGTGATGCAAGTATTTCCCTTCTCCTCTTGACTGTCTGATCCAGTCTTGGGTTGAGAGAGCTTAGCCTCCAGTTTGGCTGTATAATTGCATCTCTTGCATGTATTAGTGTTTGGTGGTAGGAGGAGAGGGTTGTCTGCTTTTTAACATTGCCTCAAAATGCCCAGATTCACCAGTTGGACTGGAGTGTATACCTGAAACTGCCCTTTGGACATGCCTGGATAGATACAGTGAACTGTTTTACTGAATGGCTGGTAAGGTCAAATAGAGAGCCTTGTCCTTCTGTATAGTATAGGAGGGTCTAGTGCTAGGGTTTATATGTGCTCGCTATGAGTTTTGAGCAAGTGCCGGGCTGAGAAATGAATGGCTTGCATGCTTAAGTTGAAAGTTTGTCTAGTTCCAAGGGAAAAATTGAAGAGGAGACTTTGTGGAGCCGGGAATAGTTTTACCCTAGCTAACTGGTCCTGCCTGGCACGCAAAACCAGGCAAATGCAGTTTTTATAGCAGGGAAATGAAACAGAAATTAGCCCAAAATGGCCAATAAACTATTAATTTCTGGGCAGAAACCACTCCTCTAAGGACAGATAGGCTGCTCAAAGCACCCCTGTCTCACAGGTGAACAGAGAAACTTCCTTCTATCCAAGTAATGTATGGGCAAATGCAGAGATTTGTAACACAGCCCTGAATTCAGCACTAACCTGAAAACTGGACTATACTAGCTTAGAAAGGTGGGAAACAAGTATATTCTTTTTTTTCAGAAAATAAAGCAGATGCAATCAAAATTGTATGTATTTAGGTAAATTTAAGTATGCATAACACAAAATAAATAATGATTTGAAAAACTGAATATAATCATAGGAGATCCACTGCTGTTATTGCACTAAAATGGATCATTTCTGGTTTTGGGACATTGACTGCTGAGACATGCAAATAATTGTCCTTGTAAGACTTTAACTCACAATAACATCAAGGAAAATGACATTAAGATTTGCATATATAGGCATAAACTAAGAAGTAAGTGCAAGTAACCTAAATGGCTCCATATGTTTGGCAACATCGATGAAAAAACTTCAAGAAATAATGCTTAAAAATCCATATGAACCACTGAAGAGAATTGGGTACAAAATTGAAAGACAAACACAGAAGTAAAACAAGGCAAAACAGGAGTATTTTTTTCTGTCAAAGGAACAGTAGTATAGTCATATAAATCAGACCATTGTTTCAAAATGTATGCCTTTTTCCACACTAAATGAAGAAAGGAGAGAAAGCAACTAGTCCATTTTTTGTGCAGAAAACAACTATTTCACTTATTTTCAAGTATTGGGCAACTTGGAGGTGATTGTATTAAGTAGCATTGTTGTGTATGTGATTATGGTTGTGGGTGTGTTCTTTCCCATAAAACACATTTGTTCAAATCTTGATTTTTTATCTCCAGGTTGTAGTTATATGTTTCTTAATCAGACTACCCTGTAATTTGGATGAGATCCTTAAAAATTTATAGAGAAATAGGAAATGTAATAAATGCATTTTTTTCAAAGCAGACAGGGCAGCTAAAGGAAAGCTTGAAAAATGGTAGCTATCTAGTATACAAAAAAGCTGTTTCTGCAATTGTAAAGCTATGGTTTTCATTAACAAGTGCCTGCAATAGGAGACAGCATTTCTACAGGGGTTGCAGTTAATCAGGAAGTGTCTGAAGAATGTGCTCTGAGGCATTTGTTTAAGAAATGTCATGATCAGTATTTAAAGGGGAAGTGGAAAGTAGTTCAATGAAAATAAATGAAAGCCTGTTGTCAAGTAGTTGCATTCCTAGTAGCCATAGTACTTAACTGTACTCTGTTATATGTAGTATTTAAATATAGGTTCATAGGTAGGTACTAGGCTATCAGCCCTGGGGCCTATACAAACCCAGCCAAAAAGGTACCCTGGCTTTTGCCACCCAAGAAAATTATTTTCTTGTGCCACTGTCGAGCAGAGCCACAGAGGTGATCCCTGGGGTGAATTTCCTATTTCCCATGCAGTCATCAAGATTTTTCTTGAGTGCTAATGAGGAGCTTTGTTTGATATAGATAGGTAGTTTATTCCAGAGTATGGTAAGTCTCTGTGACAGGAATCTATCCCTCCAGCATGTTCTGTTTATTGAGGTGACAAGGTTTAGGTCCCTAGAGCATGTAGCTCGGAGGGATTGGGATTTCTTTAAGTGGAGCATGTCCAACAGCTCTGGGTTTGACTTAGCTTTGTATGTTAGGCAGAGATCACCTCTGAGTAGGCGATATGTGACGGAGTAAAGCTGGAGTTTTTTGAGACAGTCTGCTTAGGGCATCTGTTTGAGGCTGGTAATCCTCTTTGTGAGGTATTTCTGTGGCCTTTCCAATTGTTGTAGATGTCTTGTGAGGTACATACCAAAAGGGGTGTTGTACTCTATAATGGGTCTAATGAGTGATGAGTAGAGGGCAACAATGACCTCTTTTTTTTTTCTGGATGAATAACTGTTTTGTGATGAGGTGTGCCACGTAGAAGGATTTCCTGACTACTGTGGCGATGTGATTATCAAAGGAGAGACTACTGTCCACCTGTGTCCCAAGGTCTCATCACACTTTCGGTGTTAAGTATACTACCGCCTATGTTGTAGTTCATGGGTACAGAGTTTTTACCAAAGGGGATGACAATGCACCTTTTAGCATTGAGCTTGAGGCTATGGCTTTGACACCAGGTATCTGTCTCAGTGAAGCCCTTTTGTAGGATGTCCACATCGTTAGGACTTTCGATTATGGCTCCTAGTTTGCAGTCATCTGCGAACTTCATTAGCCAAAGACGTTCTGTGTTAACCTGTACTTCAGAGAAGTAGATACCAGGACCCAGGACTGAACCCTGTGGCACTCCATTTGTCACTGGTCTGAAGTCGGATTTGGAGTCTGCTACTTTCACAGTGTGGGTTCTGTCAGTGAGCCAGTTGGCAACCCATCTTGTGACATAGGGATTTATACCTAGTTTAATGAGTTTATCCATAATTCCAGAGTGGGGGATGGTGTCAAAAGCCTTGGCAAAATCTAGATAGGCTGTGTGAACCACCTTACCCTTGTCTGCGGCTTTGAAGGCTATCCAGTACATTATTTCTTAAGGCTAAACATTAGTTAACTGACACCATGCAAGTCATTTTCACATCTGGGAGGAAAATAGAGATAGTACAATGAGAAATGGTATCTGTGCAATGAGGAACATAGACCCTAGTATGCACTTCTACCATAATTAAACCTAACTTTAGAACAGGAAAAGCCTGTAGTTGTAGCTGTCTGTTTGGGGCAACTGTCCATATATGGAAGGTTAACTTCCCTTTTTGGTTTGCTTTGAGTTAAAAGGTGTTGGCTTTTAAAATTTATTAAGTTTGTTGTTTCTTGAGAGTTTTTATTGAAGCAAAAAGTCTGGGAAAATGTGGCATGGGTTCAAACAGAGATGAGAAGCAGCAACTACTCACAAGATAAACATATCACGTTTTAATGTCTGCATGTAAGTTGCAAGTTGAAAAAATGTTCAAAAGAACGGTCGTGCAGAATATGTGAACAAAATGTTTTTTTAAAAGAATGACTGCCTTATCAATTATATCATGGAATGTTAATAGCACTACAGGTATAGATAAAAAGCAAACAGTACTGAATTATAATAATATAATAATGATTTGGCAAAGGAAGGACTTAAAATGGATGTTCATTTATGGTAATAAGGGATTATTTGCAGAGAATGATGATTGCACTGGCATGTGTTTATATTCCACCTAAAACTATTATGTAGCTCAAGAGAAATAATTAGCTTTCAGCAAGGAATATTATTTTTGACTGAGCACTGGAACCTGATTTGCAGTTTTGAGGGTGTATTTGGGGGGGTCTAAAAGAGAAAATATAAGAAAAGATGGTAGATCTCAGAAGAAATATATGAAAATATTTGGACTGGAAGATGTGAATCTGCTAGTAGGAGCTCAGACAGAATTTATATATTATTCCCCAAAGTACAATAACTGCGCTAGACCAGATAAAGTACATTTCAAAGGAGAATAGGCATTTAATTGAAAGCTTTAAAACACATTCAATAAGTATTTTCTAGCTTGCACCAATAAAGTAAGATAAAGATGCAGGGCAGTGATGTGAAAATGAGGCACTGGCACTTTCCTACTTATTCAAGGATCTATTCTTGGTCCTTTACTCTTTAGTATCTTTACTAATCTACTCCACACTTCTTGCCTACAGTCATCACTTGTCCAATATGCTGAAGACTCCACAGTCATTACCATTGCCAGTAGCCTCTCTGATCTGAACATAACTCCCCAAAAATCCTTCATAACATAACTACCCAAAAATCCTTCATATCCATTGAAAAATAGATCTCAAAGAATCAGTTGATCCTGAAGCCTAAAAAGACAAAACTCTTGATTTTTTTTTACCAAAAACCCTAAATCACCTTAAATCTTCCTTCTGTACCTCATCTGTCAACAATAAACCCATTTTATTTGAATCCAATATTAAGATTCTTGGTGTTGCAATAGATGGCCAACTCAAATTTGACCTCCATGTACACAACTGCAGTAAAAAAGAACCAAAAACTTGGTCTTCTGTATAGAAATAAAAAAAATCCTAACAAAGCCAGAATCTCCCTCTCCCATGCCTGCCTTCTTCCTAGCCTATTCTACACTTCACAAATCCTCACCAATCTCCAGATTTCTCTCAACAAAATTAGAAACTGTGTATAATAAAGTTGCTAGATTTGCTCCAAATAAAACCTACACATTCACCATTGTCTATCTCTGAACAGCTTGAACTGGCTTGAATTTTCCCCACCAACTGCTTCTTTCTCAGGTTCAGGTCATTCACTCCATCCTCTATCTCCCTTCCTTCTGTCCCAACATCTCCTCACTTCTCACCTTCTACTTTCCTCCCAGAACTCTCAGAAGCTCAGACCAAAATCTACTACAAATATACAAACCTAAAAGCAAAATCGGACAAAACTTCTGTAGCTACGCCCCTGCCCACACCTCGAACAAACCCCCCCTGAATATTAGAAGTGTTAAACAACCAAAGCAATTCAAGTCTGCTACCAAAGAATTTCCAAGTAGTACCTGGACCTGCCATTCTACTCACCCACCTTAACTGTAGACTCTGTGCTACTCAGCTGACTACTATTTCAGAAACTGACTTGAGAATTCCTTTCAATACCTATGCTAACAGTCCATGCTTATATTTTCCAGACTAAACTATTCTAAAAGTAAATAACAAAGTGGCCAAATGCTTGCACACTTTGCTCTATTTCTCTATGTACTTTTTAACTTCACCTGTAATGAAGGTGTCCCTAACTACATTGTTGAATTTTTATATATAACCTTGATGACTTTACATTATGAATGGCAAACTATGTACTGATTTCTCTGCATATTATCAACTGTTGATCTATTTTATTACGGCGCAATGGTGCAGTAGTAGCATTGTTGCCTCACAGCAAAAGGTTCTCTAGTTCGATTCTAGACAGGGTGCCTTCTCTGCTGAGTCTGCATTTCCTCCCTGCTTTCATATGGGTTTCCTCTGGGTGCTCTGGTTTCCTCCCAAAGGAAAGGACAAGGTGGACAGCAAGACTACAGGCAGATGTACAGCCAGGGTTGAATGGGCATGTTCCTTTAAAGTCCATTTTAAAGGCACAAACCTTATTTAAATAAATAATTTATTGAAACAGTTTGCTTAAGTAATGCAACATTAGTCATGTGATAATGATTTTTTACTATTTATGTGGAGTGTGTTTTAGCTTTGTTTGTATTGGTCTGAAGATGTGCTCAGGAGAGCATGAAAGCGCTAATACTATATTAGACTACATATTTTATTCTACTCTGATGTGGTGGTTCTGTGGATTTTATTTTGTTTTTCTGGTGTTCTTGTTGCTTCCATAGACCCTTTGTTCCACAGTGGATTACTTTTTTGTCATTGGAATCAAGAAAAGTTGCACACAGATATTATTTTGTAGCTGATGAATGCAGAAAAGGACATTTCAGTGTTGTGGAACATCATGAGTCATGTGTTTTCAGGATATGAAATAAATGAAGATAAAACAAAGGCTATAGTGGTAAACTATGTATATGCACATGAATTGGTTCGGCATATAAAAAGATGAAGTATTTAGCGGTCTATAAAAAGATGAAGTATTTAGCTGTATGGATTAAAAGGATTCTGTTATATTAGCTCACAATCTGTGGGAAGAGACTAAACAAAATATTATACAAAAACTGAGAAGCTGAAAGCTCTTAATTATGGATATGAATAGTAAAATGCAAACAGTGAAAATCATTCTACTCCCTTTAGTTTAGCAGAAGTTTTGACTGCAGGTTAGAGACTACATTCCTTACAAGGGATTGATAACAAGAGTATAGAAAAAAGAAAGGGGTGGGGGAGTGCTCAATGAAAGATCAGCTCTGGGCCACTATTTAGTTGAGTTTTGAACAAAAACTGCCATTAAAAACAGATAATTAGTAGGGCATGTAAAAATATCACATGATATCATTAAGAATCGATCAGAAGAGGCTAGAATTGGGAAGAGAGAATGAAAAAATAGTATGCAAGGGAAGCTTGGAAAGACAACTGTATTTACTCACAAGTGTACAACAAAGCCTGGAAGGCAGAGGTATAGCTTGATCAACTAGCTGCCTATGCTGGTTGCACAAACTTGCACTTCACCCTTTCAGCGGTTCAAGTGTAGAGCACAAAAAAAGTATATCCTTGTTTATTAGGTCCATGATGATGCATTCCATAGCTTTGCATATCAGACTTGTCAGGCTAATGGGGCTTTAGTTCCCAGTGTCTGTAGTCGCTCCACCTTTGTGGAGAGGGATGACTGTAGCAATGTGCCGTTTGGTAGGGACAAAGCCTGAGGTGAGGCTGTGATTAAGCAGGGCACACAGGTGAGGTGCCGGTTCACTCTGTAGTTCATATAGAACACAGTCAGGGATATTGTCCGGTCCCATAGAAGCTGTATTCTTGGCGTTAGACAGTGCTGTTTTAAGCTGTGCAGAAGTAATACTGGGTGCCTGGCAATCTACTGGTATTGGGATTGGTCCTTTGGTTGGGAGGGGTAAAGTTGGCACTGAATCTGTCGGCCAGTATACTGACAATACCTGTTGGCTCGGTATAGGAGGTACCATTTTGCAATAGCTCAGAGCAAATCTGGGTATTGCCGTGGAGATTCTTTACATAACTATAGAAGGCCTTGTGGTTTTCTTTACTATCTGCTACAATTCTGTTTTCATAGCTAGCTTTAGAGGATTTGATGTGGGATCTCAACTTTTTGTTACTTACATCACATACTTTGTTATATATCCTATGATCTATACAACATTGCACATAATTCAGTTTCTGCCTTCTTCTAAACCTCCTTCCTCTTCCAAAACATTTTGTGCATGTATTATTTCCACAATTTCCATTTTCTTCTATGTTATTTAACTCCTACCCTTTTCTAAAGATCCCACTTCTGTTACAGTATTAACTGCAATGTCACTACTATATATGTTGTTGGTTAGTTTTCCATTTTCTAGTAATTGTTTTTTTGGCTGCCATGTTTTTATCCACTTATAATGCACTCTAATTTAATTAACTAAACTCTTAACCTTTTTAAAAAGTGTCCACTTTTAGCACAGAGGTAATTTCATTTGTAGATTATATTTTACAATGCTAAACTCCTTATTTTTCATGTTGTAACTTGTCTAACACTTTCTCCCTTACAATGCTTCTGTAATGATGAAAGACATTTAGCCCTACTCAGATTTTCACAATTTCTTACAGTGTAAAATGCAAAGATATGATTAGAACCTCATATTTTTTAAAGGTTTCCTATTTGTTCTTTGAATAACTTACCATAGTTGATATTATGATCTGCGTATCATTTCCAGATCTAACTATTGATTCACAATTTATAGCTCAGATTCATGCTACTAGTCTCCTTAAAGACTGACAAGGCTGTTACATTTTTTAATATTTGTTAACCAGATAAGCAAACTGTAAGGATATATTCCTTTTCAGGGTCCTAGGTGCGCTATCTGATTACATGGTAGAGTAATACAACAAGAAAATGGTGGTGGAAGGAATCAAATGGTGTACCCTTGTCTACAGGAATTAGCCTGTTAACAACTCAAAGCCTGAATCCCCTGTACTATGTGGCAGCTAAGATAATTCATTCAATACCTGATCTTTTTTTTTTTTTTTTTCAAATGAGAATATGCTCCTGTTAGTCTTCACTAACTCTTTTATTCCTGAATGAGATGTAATGTCTTTGATGGACATCTGTATGGTAAAGCACAATTTGGATGGAATGTCAACTATATGAATGAATTTGCTGCAACTGGGTTGTGAGTTCCTATCTGTCACTAGAGTGACCGCTAATAAAAAAAAAATAATATAGGCATAATGGTTAAATACTTTGGCATTGGGCATGGTGACTTTTCCCCTCCAAGAAATGACTGTTAATTATAAATGCACAAGTCATGTACATGCATTTCTCCTTTTTGTTATGTAACATAGGTATCTTCCTACCTGCATAATATGTTGTTTTTGAATGATACCCAAATGCGTATGTTGTATCAATGCTGTTTTACAAAACCAAGATACATACTTTAGTATTTATAATCATTGTGTTGGCTATGAATTGTATATGTGACAACATCTGCAAAAAGTGTTAATGAGTTTAAATATAAATGGAATTGTCAGTTACAAAAATAGTCGTAGCTTACTGTAGTCTGTGTTCATCTATGATCCTCATGTTTGAACACTGGAAGAATGAACGTATGAATGTCTGTATGTATTAAACACTTTTCTTTGCCATTTTGTAGTGTGCCTTTTGCTAACATAGTTGAATAAATGTGCAAATCCTGATTTTAAAATATAGGATTTCAAAAAGACAGGATTGCATTTTAATTTTTTTAGAAGACTGTCCATATCTGCTACAGCCATTTTACCTGCATTCATTTCTCACATCCTTCTTACCTCTAATCCCAAGCACTCTCACCTGTAAAGCACCTATTATGTGTCTCTTTCCCATTACATGCAGCCTTTGGCCTCCTCCCCATTCTATTTCAATGTTTTACTATAGACTATCGATAATATAACATCCAGAAGAAAAAATACATCAGCCTTATATTCTTCTGTTAATCACAAGAATGCCTGTGTTTTCTTGATAATCATTAAATTATTCACACTAGGAGATATCATCTTCATTGTATTTCTTCTTCACTGTAATTTACATTCAGCCCTCTTCTCATTTTACTCTACAGCTTTCATGGGACACACCTGTGTATATTTAGAGCCATAACAATAGGTCTTTTTCATTGCCATCATTCTATGCTGTTAATTATTTGTTTTTCATGTTCTCCTCCTTACCGTTTGCACTTATGTTTCTTTCCTTCTTCATCCTGATGTAATCAAACAAATCTGTGTTTAGTTTGCTAAAGTCACAGGGGTAGGAGTTTTCCACTGTGATCTCCAACAGTCAATATGATCTTTGTTGCCTTTTCTCTGTAAATGGCCATACTTCCTTTGAATCCAGATCCAGATCAAGTTGTCACCTTCTACATTTTCTGCTACTCCTTTGAAATATATGCCTTATTTATCAGTTATTGTTTAATGTGTCTTCTGTCATAAATATATTTGTTTTATTTGCTTCATGCTAGCTTTGTGTTTTATTTTTTGCAGCAAATACGTATTATTTTTCTCTTCCTTCTACGTCACATAAAATTTGCATACTTTTTTACATTTTTGCCTTGAATGCTATTTTTCTTAAGATAGTAGTGCTTCAAGTGTCTGTCATGTAAATAAAGTGTATTGTTACACTTACGAGGAGCATTGTGGCATCTAATGAGATAAGTAATGTGATGCATTTACTCTTGTCATTCCTTATTTTTATGGACTATTTTTTACAAAGCTTTCTATATATTTTTAAACCATGGCCCATATAAATTTGATTTAGCCATCAGTGATGCCACCATAGGGACATGTTCACAGACTTTAGTGTAGATGGGCTAATCTGTCATATCATATTGTCAATAAAAAGGAATTTTTTTCTGTGTGTCATTTTTGTCACTCAAACAAAACAAGGGGATTCAAAAGGAGATTTCTGAGTGGTCAGATTCTAATGACAGATGCCTCAGACAAAGCCTTCTGGGGAGCTCATCTAAATGGACAGTGGATACAAGACACGTGGACCACAGATATACATCTATCAATCTCACTTGAACAAACAAGAAGAAGTCCAAGACTACAACATCTCAAGGCATTTATAGCTTCAGGGCAGAGTCCATTTTAACAGACAACACACATGTGCTTTGGTACACACCAGTACGGTGACACACACACAACTCCTGTCACTCTCTGGTGCAGGCAATGATTTTGTGGAGACTTTCTCAGTTTGCAGCTTGGCAAATTTTTTCAGTTTCTTTCTGCAGTTCCTCACTCAATCTTAGCAGATGAGCAGAGCGGGCTAGCAGATCTCCCTTAGCAGAAGTATTTGATCCTCATGTATGGAAGAAATTGAGTCATTCAACTCCAGATATAGATCAGTCTGACTCTCCACTAAACTACCAGCCACCAAGCTTTTTAAGCTCCCACAAAAAATCCCAGCTTGGAACAGGGATTTTCTTTTTTCCAATTGGCTTGGCTTGTGTGTGGCTTTTTCCACTTCTGCCTCTCCAAATCTCCCAATCTTTCCACCTCTGCCCTCAGCCCAAAAAAATTTTTATTTTAGCAGGACAGACAAGCTACAGCACTGGTGGTACCCACTACTGAAGTTCGTTCAGCACTGGCATCCATGGCATTTATTCATTAATTTGCTGAGCCTCTCATGGCCTTTGTCATATTCCACACACTACTCAACTCTCACTTCTACTCATCCATCAATGTCAAACTCTTTCTCTTCACCTAACAGCCATATTCTCTTTTAAAGTTATTTTGATGCTTCTTTTGCCAGAGGCTGTTGGAAAAAGTATAGGGCAGATAAATGGAAGAGATTTTAATAGTTTTGTGAAAAGGAAAAGAATTTATTTTTTGGTTGCAGCTGGAGTGCTCTTTCAATATCTTTGAGTTTTTACTGGTTGTGGCCTCGTCTAATTCCTTCTCTCTTTATGATACAATTTCTGTATTCTCTATTCTATACCTGTGTTTTCTTCCATTGTTTTTGTGACTGTGATCCACCATTGTTTTCTCATCCTTGTTAAAGTAATTCCTGAGGGGCAAGTAACATAAGACCCTCACAGAGAGCTCCTTGGAGAAACTCAGGGACAAATCTTGTGTTGGAGAGATCACTGTTACCTTTGAGCCTTTATCATGGAAGGAAAATTTGTTTTTTGGAACAGAAGACTTCTGAATTTTGTTTCTTGCTATTAAGGGTTTCCCTGCTCAAGGCCTTCTTAATAGCAGGCCCTCTAAGGTTTTCACTTTTCCTTCCTTCCTTTCCTTTATGCCTTTCAGTGTTTCTTAAAGTGTGGTTCTTAGCCACTATTTATGAGTTTGCATTCATTCAAAAAATTCAAATGCAAAAAAAAAAATTTGCAATATACAGATATACACAGGTTTGCAACAGATAGAAAGATTATTTGAGCAGAACTAAAGGGTTCAGGCAGTCTCAGTTGTTTGTTGTTTCCTTTTGCTTTGGTTTCTCAAACAAACTATTTGTCAAAACAAACTCTTTTTGTATTGCTTTCTTTTATTCCATATGTTATTCCCAGGTTCCAGCTGGGAGAGGGCCTCATTCCACTCAGACAGGCCACTTCTACAGCTTTTAAACTGCCACTTCTACAGCTTTTTGCAGGAGGCAGCTACTTGGGAGTTTGAGGCAGCTACTCTATATTCACACACTCCTTTTTTACTCTTACCACTTTACTTTTACTTAAATCGCTTTGCTGGTACAGGGCATTTTAAGGCATTTTGGCTTTTTCTACTACTTTTTAGATTCCTCCCTCCTCCCTTACCTTTTGGGGGAATCCCAGTGTGAGCCAAGTGAATGCAGCAATGTGATGAAATAGTACAGTTTTTTTGTACCTACTATAAATGTAGATGTAGATCTTCATTCCACATAGTCAATTTGTCCCTCCTCCTTCCCCCTCTGTTGTCTGTTGTTGTTGTGGTTTGTGTTGTTGTGGTTGTTGTTGTATATATTGTATATATTGTATATAAGGATTAGTAAGGGTGTTTTTTTGTTGTTTTTTTCTTTTCTTTGGTTTTTGTCTCTCTTGTGACATCTGGGGCAAGAAAAGACTGAGGATATGTCATGATTTGTAATGTCGATTTGTACCCCTGGTCGCCTGATGTCAGTCTGCTTCTTCTTTGACCGCCAGTGCCTAATACTTTGATATTCGCGGATCGAGGACAGCGGACTACCCAAGTGTAAGGACTGCAGCAATGTGGATCTTCGAACATCTACATTTATGGTAGGTACAAAACTGTACTTTTCCGTGAATGTGTAGTCAAGTGCCCATTAAATTCTATGGACACCCTGCATTTTCCTTTTCAGATATAACTGAGGTTAAAGCTCTCCATTTATCCTCAACTACATAAGAATGGGAAAACAGCATTTATGAGTTTTTATAAACTGAAACTGACTCCAGAAATGTTTCCCAGTGGGGCAAAAATGCTGTTCAGTACTTTATGCACCATATATCATTATGCAAAAGTTATAAATAAAATAATGACAGTACACTGTGAACGACAGCTAAAATATCATTTCTGCTAGCCACCATAAAAAATGTCTTTAATCCTTTCCTATGATAATACAGTATAATGCCAGCACCTTATTCATTCACTATCCTTCAAGTGCAGTTTCATTTTTTCTGTCTCTAGTCACTTACCTTCCTTCTTAAAATGTGAGATGTGGAATCTGTACGTTTTTGCAGTACCTTCCTAACCATAATAACCCATCATCGATTAGAACAGACATAAAATAGAAACATACATATTTAGTCCATTGCCTAGTGCAGGTTTACCTTCATAGTCCTTGCATGTGTCCTTCTTTACTTTATTTATATATTTTTATATATATATTTATATATTTATTTCCATTTCTTGACCAAGATAGTATTACTAATGAACTGCTCATTTTCAGAGGAGGCCCAGGGAGAAAAGCTCCAAGTAAAGGTAATTGAACATTTATACAACTTATACAAGAAATGTCAAACTGCATGAAGTTGTAAAAATATGTTGAGGTTTATTGAATCTAAAAGACTTCCAAAAATCCACAAGGTAAACCAAGGCAGATGTGATAAAAACCAGTTTAATGAACGGTAAGCGCTTTCATGCTCTCCTGAGCACTTCTTCAGACTATATAAAAATTACAAATTCACATACACTGCTTATAAAATACATAGCATTTCAAACTAGCTTATATATATGGGAATGTTTTGTTGAAGAAGGTAATAGTTTCATCACTGGGAAGGAGTTTAAGATGTTGCCAGTTACATTCCCTAAGTAGGTTGTTAAATATTTCTTTATGAAATCTTTATTTTAACCAGATCCAGTTAATTGTAATGTTTTTAAAATTGTTTTGCCATCCCCAAGTAGCACAACATGGGTAGTAATCACTAAGGGGGTCTTTTACGATGGATGATAGCATATTTGGTATATGTGAAGTTCAGTATCCAATCAATAATGCTTTGGCCAGAGGCTTTGTTTAGTGTTTTGGTTCACAATATTAGTTGGAAGACACCAGTGAGTCTGATGGGGTGCAGTATTTATTTTGGAGATAGTGTATGGGATCATAATAAAGATCAGTTAATATTTTCACCTCCTAATATGATAGTTTATTATTTTACGTTTGCAAATAATAAAGATGTTGTTTTTGTGTGTAGGATATGTTGGGATGTATATGATGGAGTTTTGAACAGGAATAAACAATTATAATTAGTAATAGTTCAGATTTATCAAAACAAGGAGTATTGTAATTAGATATGTGAAGGATCAGGTGATTGGTGTATATAATAAATATTTCACCATCTTTTTTGTAAGAACATCTGACCTGATGATGTTATAGCCCGGTGACATTGTTATTCAACTCATCGCTTTTGTACTATACCGAGAATTGCAGGTAACTGGAAGCTGCTCTCAAAAGATTTTTCTCCATCCGATTATAAAAGTATGTGGGGACCATATGGCTACAGTCCACAGAAGTCATATGATAAAAGTTTAGCACCAAGTTCTGTACTAGGTTTGTGTCTCACATCTCCCTTAAAGAGCATGCGTGTGCCATACAGTTCTACTTGCAACAACAGATGGCTTCACTTAAGTAAACATTTTTGATTCTCTTGTGTCTTCCTTCTCTGAGAAACATTAGGTATCATTCTTTAACCATCTAGTGTTCTTTGAATAGTTCTTGTTTGACACCCCTCCAGCCTTCTGTGTCTCTTTATCTGCAGTCTGGAGTCGTACTTGGGTCCAGACTGTCTCCATCAGTCATGAATGCACTTCCTCATCCAGCTTTTGTGCTTCATTTTCATCACATTTCTGTTTATCTTTCTTTTCTGTAATCACTTTGTACATAACCAAGCCATCATTAGCAACATTGTCTTCTCATTCAGTTCATTTCCTAAACTCTTCACCACAGAATCTGCATTTATATCTCAATTTCTTTTTGCACTCAGCCTTTTCAGTCACATGACAAGCTTTACTATGTCACTCATTGCTGGCAGTTGATCCTCCTCTAAGGATTTTCTCCCATAAGGTAATGTCACATTTACTTCCATTACGTATTCCATTATGAAGATGACTGGAATTCCATGGTGTCATGGCCAGATTTGCTCTGATCAGTATAAGTAACAATTCAGGGCTCCCAGAAAAAAAAATATAAGCACATTTTGTCACATTTATTGAACTCTTAGAAATCTGACACTAAACATAGTCTATAGAACAATTTATTTAAAAAGAAGTACAGATGATCTGTTTAAACAGGGTCTATATTACAAAATCGAAAACCTGTTTAAGTGAACACCTTAAGTGAACACCAAAACACCGACACACCCCAAACCCAAATACACAAAACCCCCTAAACCGCAAAAGTTCAAATCTCGAATCGTTAGTCGGCCAACACCACCACGTGCTACGTACTACATACCCAAACATAATAAATAAAATACATACATACACTAACCAAACCCTACACTAAACCTTACATACATTACCTATCTATGCACTTGCCTTAACCAGCACCCTAACCCTAAGGTCCGTAGCTATCACTCACACACAGTATAAAGAGCTATACCGCAGACAGGCCAACCGTGACACTTTGACATTTCGTGTTTCGCGGTTTTGAATGTTTGCCGTTACTGTAGTTCGCGCTATATGTGTCAGTATTGTGGTGTTCGCTGAAACGGGTTTTCAATCTCGTAATATAGACCCGTTTAAACAGATATTTCATTTTTTTTCTTTCTTTTTTTTTTTTAAATTTATTATCATGTATGTGGACTGGTCTTTGTGGACCCTTTTCAGATATAAACTGGGCCACAAAGGTAAGGGTAAAAATATACCACTCAACTGCTATGATTTATGCATAGTGCCATGATTTTGGTTTTCAGATTTACCATTGCTCCTCACAGACTTAAAATATTTTTCATAAAGTGAGACTTGTTTTTAAGAACATACTATACTGAATGCATTAACTAACCACATACAATATTCATTACCACTAACTATATAGGGTCTGATGTATAAAGACGACGTATTGTGAAAAGTAAGAAATTGCTTCTCTTTGTGGCCCCCCGCTATGATTGTAAAAGGATCGTTAATGTTTGGAAGTTGAAAGGTATGATGGACACTTTAGTATAGCCAATCAATTAGAATCTTTTTGACATAAGGGTGGAAGCAGAGAACCCAAAGTAAACCCACACAAACATGGAAAGAAGGTGCAAACTACACACACACACACACACACACACACACACACACACACACACACACACACACACAATGACCAGACATCTTCACTGAGCTCAGTTTCATGTGAGGCAGAGATCCTAACTCCTAACCACTAAGCTAAGCATATAATTTCTTGCCTGTTTCATGGTGTGTGCTTTCAGAAACCCTTCACACACTCTCTCTCTCTGGGATTAATTAGCATCCAGCTACTTAGAGTGAGGGTAAAACCTTCCATAAGGACAACGGGAGGCCTGTGGTTGACTGTATTCTTGTTTGGTTGACCCATGATGAATCTTGAATGCATCAGTGAATGTGCAGGCAGTCAGTAAACAATTTCAACTGGTCCTGCTTTGTTTGATACACTCTGTTTAAATATTTTTAAAAGATGCTATCCTTGTTAACCTGGAGTAAACAGGACATACAGGTTATTATTTAAAGAAACATATCTGCACTTAGAGGCTATGCAACATCTGAATTAAATCATTTAGAAATCACATAGTGAGATTAAAGCCCCTGTATTGTCAAAACCATTTTGTGAGTGTATGCTGCTATTTTGTCTTCAAACATTGTGTTCTGAAACTCTGATTTTTTGACGGTATGAATACTTGAAATTGTTACAGTTCATTAGTTCTTTGACAAAATGTGGCCTGATGAATCATTACAGATCTGAATACAATACCTTGTTAGGCAGGTGGCTGAGATGATTGCAAGTGACTCTTTTCAGGCACTGCCTAGACTCCAGTACATTATAAAGTGATAAAACAGAAATTATACACATTTTGGATCATTTAGCTTGAGTCAGCATAGGCCTCTACAAAAGATTTATTAATACAAAATCCACTGCATGCAGTCAACAGTGTCTGACAGAATTTGTGTTATTGAAGAAATAATTGCATCCCAGGGGTGTTTTGAGGTCTGACATTGCAGGTGGAGGGCCTCTATCCCCCCAGGAAGAATGTTATTTCGCATTAACACATACCCTGGATGGTTTTATTTTTGCTTAGAGAATGCTGTATATGTAAAATTGTTTTGTATCTTAGAAATTACATGTTTATTGTAAAATAATTCTTCTGCCTTATGTTTCAAACTTGCTGTAGCATATGTAGTTACTATGGACAGAAGTGTTTTACATCGAAAACATAAATTATGTAAGTGTTTAATTTCTGTAAGTTCTTGAGCACACACACACACACAACAGTTACTTTGCACATGATTAGACATATCGAGGTTTATTTCCTGAACAAATGAATAAAAAAAAAGTGAAACAAGGCATTGCAGCTGTCCCTATCCCCAGTACCTCTTTACTGTCCCTCATTTTGCCATATAGTGCTGCTCTGTGAGCCAATAATGCCAGGTATTAGACTTTCATACTTCTTACTATTAAGGAAATGCTGCTGATGGACTTTTGGGTGCAGACCAAAGACGTTGCTGTCACAACCCCCCCCCCCCCTGCACACACAGACACACATGCATTTTTTTTATTTACTTTTTTATTTTAATGATACCATTTGCTTTTCTTCTGTCAGAGCTTCACTGCAGAGTATGATGCTTCCATGAAGCACTGGACCTGTTTTTCAGCAGGCATTACCTGTATATTAACACTCTGCTATATCCTATATCAAAGAAAGGAGATTGCTGTTTTCATTTGCAGGTTGACTGCTTAGTGCTTTCCCTACAAGATTATTCATAAACCCGATTAAAGTCTTCACTTGTGTCTTGACATTTGCTTCTGTTTAAAAACAATCTTCCTGTGCTTTTCTCAAAAAATGATGAATTGACACTGCATTTACTTCCTTAGCAGAAGTATTACAGCCACAATAGCGTCTTTCCTCCTTTTTCTTCAGGTACCGTTGGAGTACCAAACTGCTTGATGTTAAGGCCTCTTCTTTGTCTTTGTTTTTATAAATGCATACTTCAGATAGTATCCATCTAAATGTCATAGTGTTTGGGACTAGTCTTGTTTTTTTCCTTATCTGAGAGCTTTCTTGGTATTACAAGTACAGAGGATGAACATAATCTTGAAATTTCCAGTCTCTGGCCCCTGTATACTTAGTTTTGACTTCAGATCATTTTGGCTAAGCTGCAGGCATCATGATCTCCATATAAACTGAAGTGCAGCTTTTTGTAGAGCCTTTTAAATCTGATGATCTGCAAACCTTTAAACATCTGGGGATTCAGATCATACTCTGTCTAGCTCCCTCTCAGCATTAATATGTCCTGTTACAGGGTGACTTAAGAGATCAAAGCTACATTTCTTACTCAAATCTTTTTCTGTACTGGACTTGCCTTCTTTCAGTAAAGTCATGTTAGTACCTCATCTGAAATCCCACCTTCCTATAACTGCTAATTCCTTAGCAGCCTCACATACTTACGTATTCATAGGTGCAGACTATCTACCTCTGAGCAACAAAGAAAATAACCTTTTGGAATACCAGTTTCCTACATGTGGACTAACTGTGTGAAATTTCAGATTTAGATTAGACAAATAATTGCACTTTCCTTCTTTACCTCTGAACTAAGTACCTTTTCATCCTTACCTCTTGCAACTGCTTCTATATTTGTTTTTTTCTGTAAACCCAGCAATTGTTTTTATGTTATGCTGATCTTTCTTTTTCATTTGTTTCCTTACAGCCCTGTCCCATACAGTGATGTGTCGAATCTGGTCTTAGGATATTATTTTGTCTATGCGATTTCATAGATGGCAATTAAGGTATAGATGCCTTGCTCCTCGCCTTCCAGTTACTTGCTAATCTAAATTAACATAAAAGTGCAGTTAAATGCCACACCCTGCCACTACGTATAAAGATTCCATCTTTTACCTGTAAACCCAGGGGCAGTGAAGAATCATAAGCTTTTTAAGCATGTTTATGTATAGAAGCCCTGGTCCTCATCTTCCAATAGCTTGCTAATTTAAATTAACATAAAAGTGGCACCCAGTCACCACGTATAATGATTACATCTACTACCTGCAAACCCAAGGCCAGTGAAGAATCATAAGAGTTTTTAAGCATGCTTATGTATAGAAGCCCTGGTCATCATCCTCCAATAGCTTGATAATTTAAATTAACATAAAAGTGCAGTTAAAAGCGGCACCCAGTCACCTTGTATAATCATACTTCTCAACCTGGAAACATCAAAAATCTTGTCAAGGCCCACGAAAAATAGGTACAAATCTGTACGCTGATTAACTTAAAATTTGCATACATAATTATGTAACCCCACCCACTCCAATGGAATTATGGGATACCAACTTTCAATCGCAAACTGAAGAACAGACGACCAAAATATGGCACCAGAGTCCCCCTGCAGCCATTCTAATGTCCCATTACCTGGCTATTTCACCACATTTACCATAAACACCAATGTGTGCATAGTGCTTTACTTCTACAATGATTATTTGGATTTTATTTTTACATTTTATAGCACAATGCACAAACACTAATAGATATCTGCTAAACAAAGCAATACTGTCTCAAAATTAAAATAGACTTGGCATTAAAACTTCTCTCCCCTTGAAACTCACATTCATTGAAACAGCATTGAAACCCACACCACATCCAAAGAAAATGCATCTGGCCAGTGGTGGATAAAGATTACCTTTGGGCTGTTTTCAAATCATAGGCCCCTTGCACCGAAACAAGAAACATACATGCATTATTTGATGCATCTTCCTGACTTTATTATATTATATTCCTTGTATTATACAGCACACTTGTTAGACTTAAGTTAGAGTTCAATTTAAAATTTATTGTTTGAACATTTTTCCATTGGGCATTGAAACAAAATGCATGAACCAATAATGACAAAACTGCTGAATTCAGAACATTTCCATAATAAAAGTCAACTTCCACACACAAAAAAAAAAAATATATATATATATATATATATATATATATAAAATGACAGTAGTGTAAAGCCATAGGCATCTTGCACAGCTTTTCACACTTATTTTCAATTTCAGTTTTTTTTTTTTTAACCAGGGACACATTTTAAACATTGCTTGTATAATTTTGGAAAGTTGCTAGAATAAAATGTGTTACCACCATGCATTTCACTTCCAAGTCTTGATCCCAGGACTCTGTGCACTACAGTCAGAGCAACATACCATTATGCCATATCAGCAGTTTCCTAAAAGATAGGAAGACTGAAACTTAAATGGCTATCATTTACTGAATTCAGTTCTCACTTTTTACCATAGCTTTCAACCTCTTCGCACAAAAAACCTGGACAAAGCCGATAATGGGGGAGTACAGCTCCAAAATAGGGACAAATTCCAAATACTCATCTTATAAACTTAGAAAATTGCTAGAATAAAAGGTTTTGTGTTACCATTTATTTCTGAAGATTATGAAGTCTGAAATTCAAATGCCTGTCATTATTTAGTGAATCCAATCCTTCAGTGATTTGCCACAAAAATCCTGAAAAACCACAGATTTTAATGAGGAACAGAACAAAAAGATGAGGCATAAATTCACAAATGGTGGTGGCTAGGGACTTACCCTGTACCCAAGGTACAGGGTTTGAGCCTGAGTACCTCTAGCTACCAGGTGTATTCACCTGGGTGCATTTACACACACACACACACACACACACACACACACACACACACACACACACACACACACACACACACACACACACATTGTTCTAAATACCAAGCTGAAATTACAACTCTGCAGTACCGCTTCACAAATACCTTAAGCTGAGCTGCTCTGAAGCATGTTCTAAATACCAAACAGATGCTTTACGTAGACTGTCTCAAAAAAACTCCAGCTTTACTCTGTCCAATATCGCCTACTCAGAGGCGATCTCTGCCTAACATACAAAGCTATGTCAAACCCAGAGCTGTTGGACATGCTCCACTTAAAGAAATCCCAGTCCCTCCAAGCTACATGCTCTAGGGACCTAAACCTTGTTACCACAATAAACAGAACATGCTGGAGGGATAGATTTCTGTGCCAGAGAATTCCCATACTCTGGAACAGACTACCTGTCTATGTCAAACAGAGCTCCTCATTGGCACTCTTCAAGAAAAATCTTGATGATTGGGTGGGTAATAGAAAATTCACCCCGGGGATCACTTCTGTGGTTCTGCTTGATAGGGGCACAGGAAAATAATTTTCTTGGGTGGCGAAAGCCAGGGTACCTTTTTGGCTAGGCTTGTGTAGGCCCTAGGGCCAAATAGCCTAGTACCTACCTATGAACAACTCTGCAGTAACGCTTCACAAATACCTTAAGCGGAGCTGCTCTGAAGCCCATTGTTCTAAATTCCAAGCTGAAATTACAACTCAGCAGTAACTCTTCACAAATACCTTAAAGCTGAGCTGCTCTGAAGCCCCGTTGTTCTAAATACAAAGCTGAAATTACAACTCTGCAGTAATGCTTCACAAATACCTTAAAGCTGAGCTGCTCTGAAGTTTGTTGTTCTAAATTCCAAGCTGAAATTACAACTCTGCAGTAACACTTCACAAATACTGAACTGCTCTGAAGCCCATTGTTCTAAATACCAAGCTGAAATTACAACTCTGCAGTAACGCTTCACAAATACCTAAAGTTGAGCTGCTCTGAAGCCTGTTCTAAATACCAAGCTGAAATTACAACTCTGCAGTACTGCTTCACAAATATCTTAAGCTGAGCTCCTCTGAAGCCCGTTGTTCTAAATACCAAGCTGAAATTACAACTTTGCAGTAACACTTCACAAATACATAAAGCTGAGCTGATAAACTCTGCTTCGCATTTCCATTCTAAGTTCTAACTAAAAGCGTATACCTGGTTCTAACTGAACTCCACAGTAAACTGTGCATAACACTTGCTGGTACACAAATACCTTAAGCTGAGCTGATAACTCTGAACTCTGTTCTAACTCTGAACCCCATAGCAAGCTGATAAATCTGCATTCCCGCTCGCAAATCAAATACCTTAAGCTGACACTCGCAGTCAGATCCTTTCAAACAGTGAAGCAGCCAGCCGTAAATGTGTGCACTTGAGCTCAATTCCGACAGGCTGACAGAGCTGATGTCATCGCTCACATGATGACGTCAGCTGAAAAAGCGAAAGGAAAAAAGTTTTTAAAATAAAGCTGGAAAAAAATCGGAAATGAAGGGGTGCCACCCTGGAATCATTGCACCCCATTATTTGGACCCCAAAACTCAGTAAAAAACAAGTAATTTGGTACAGTTGGGAGGTCTCCGTATAATGATTACATCTACTACCTGCAAATCCAGGGCCAGTGAAGAATCACCGTTTTTAAGCATGCTTATGTATGTTGTCTACCTTAAATAATAATTTATTCTCATCTAGGAACAGACCCCTCGCACATCACTGTAACACCCCCCAATTCTATCCCTAGCTCTATCTTTCCTGTAAAATTTCCTTTTAAAAAATATTAATAAAATAAAATGCAAAAATGAAAACTCCACACCTAGCAGTCCACTTGTGTTCCAGCCATTTTCCAGCAACTTAACCTGTAAAAGTAACAACTTTCAAGTAAATTGTCAGTACTTACAGATTGTTTTTGTTTTCCTGAGCACGGCTGCATCTCAGGTCCAACCCGTTCTACTCAGGCTCACTCAGCTCCCCTACCCTATCCCCAAATCCCACTATCCCTATATTTATACCTACCCACTAAACCCCTCCCCAAACAATTACCCAAACCAAGCACTCTAAGCACAGCCAATCAAAATCTACACACAGCAAGTATATTTCAACATATACCCCTCCTATCCCTACTTATATTAACATATCACACCACCTCATATTACAGACTACACACCACAACCATCTACACCCCCACTAACCCATTCAGTATTCCACTAAATTCTAACTTAATAAGCATAATCATATCTCCTCACCTCTGTAACAGCTCTCAGATAGAACTCTACACTAAGATGCACAGACTTGCGTTCAAAGCATCTCGCATACTATAAAGCTACCATAGTACTACTCAGAACATCACACCTATTTCTGAGAAAAGTCAGTTACCTCAAATTATATGGGGACATACGTCCCAATCCAGGTCTTAAAATGCACACTCCCCTTACCCCACACAGTGCAGTACCTCACACTATCAGTAATTTGACAGACAACAGCTCTGATCTCCTGTTAAATATGAACATGCGAAGCATCCTAAACAAAGTTCATGAATTTCACTCAAATCTCACCCTATACTCTCCAGACATTGTAGTCGTAACTGAAACTTGGCTCAAGTCCCATATAAAGGATACTGAAATCCTACCTCTAGGCTACAACTTACTCAGATTTAATAGAACTCAAAAGTGTGGTGGCAGAACAGCCATAGTATAAAAGGACACACTCAAATTGGTACACCTTTCAACTGAACCCCCAAACCTCATAAACTCAGAAATCTTAATTTCACGTCTTTACCTAAACTCAAAAAAGCACGTTATAATTATTGCCACCTACACCCCCCCCAAGGTAACAACACCCTAACAATCAAGAAACTTCTCAGCTGGTCTGCCTCCACTTTCAATCAGGAAACCATTTTAACAGGAGACTTTAACTTAGACTGGACCTCCTGATCCTCCTAAAATTCCACCAACTTTGTTAACCTTTATGGTTTCTCTCAATTAATACTTGCCCCAACCAGAATCAATAAATATATCAAAAAGCAATCAACTTAGACTGGACCTCCTGATCCTCCTAAAATTCCACCAACTTTGTTAACCTTTATGGTTTCTTTCAATTAATACTCGCCCCAACCAGAATCAATAAATATATCAAAAAGCAATCAATCCCTGACACTAACGGCTAGACCCTCCCTTGGTTACCTCATTGGATGCCTTCCAGACAGTTTTAGTGACCATCATCCCATCTACCTAATTAGGAAGCAGTCATTCCCTCACAAAAAAATCATATTTAAACATGTTCATACCAAAAAAACTTTCTCACCAAAACCTTCAATTCACTTAAGCAATGTGACCGGGCACCCTAAAACACCTACTCATGGTTTCTGCAGTTGAATATTTTAATAACTTTCCTACATATACTAAATACTCAAGCACCCCTTAGAAAAACCCAGGTTAAATCAAGAGGCTGCCATGGTTATCTAAGGATACCTTACAACTCATCAAACAGTACCAAGACACCAAAAACCAAACCGCCTATGAATCATAACAAATTAAAAACCTTGTCAAAAAATGAATCAGAAGTGATAATAAAGCTTATTACACATCAGTCAAACAAAATCATCAAAATAACCTCCAGAAATTCTGAACAGCCTTAAAACAGTTCCTTAATCCCGGTCAAACCACTACATCATCAACTACCATTACTAATACCAAAGAAAGCATAGCATCTAAATTTAATTTGCACTTCATAAATTAAATACTATCCCCATAAAAATGACAAAAAATCATCCCCATTAATGCTGACTGACTCTGTTACTAGCTCTTGCTCCTTTTCCATCAGACCAATAAAAGCCAGCACCATCAAAACACTTCTACAAAAAACAACTCCCAAATGAATATCTTAAACTAGCAGCAGATTCCATATCCTATCCCATCTCTCTGCTTATCAACAGGTCCATATTAGAACAATGCATCCCGAAACTGCAAAATCTCTCATATCATTGCTTTGCACAAAGGCATCCCCTCTACTGAGTTTTCAAATTACTGACCAATAGCAATACTCTTACCACTGGCCACAATTCTCAAAAAATGTGTACATGCACAACTCGACTACTTAGAAAGCAATAACTTGATCTCCAACACCCAACATAGCTTTAAATCCAAGCATAGCACCACAACCACTTCAATAACGTTTACTAACACTATCAATGAGCTCAGAAACAAGGGTCACCACATATCCTCCATTTTCTTGACATGGCTAAGGCATTTGATACAACATCTCACCCTAAACTACTCAAAGAACTATTATCCCTAAAATTCATCTATCCAGCTCCTTCTTGGTTCAGAAGCTAATTAACTGATCATCAGCAAGCAGTCAAGTGGTAAAATGAACTTTGCACTCCACTACCAGTCTCATTTGAGTACAACAAGGCTCGATCCTCAGTCCTCTACTGTTCACCATATTTACAAACAAACTTTAGACAGCCACCCTGCTAGCCACCATCAAACAATATGCAGACGACTCCACCCTTATTTGCTCAGCCCTATCCCTACCACTACTCCAAGAACAAACCCAAACATCCCTCACAGACATAGAAAACTTTCTTTTAGACTATCAACTGATACTCAACTCTAACAAAACAAAACCAATTATAATGATAAAAATCTACAAACCATAAAAAACAGAAAAAAATGGTTATTCCGGTAGTCTGTGGTTACCATAGTTCAAGCAAACCACTATCTGTTGAATTAACTGTTTTATTACCACTTGTTATTCATATAATGCAAAACAAAAGAGTCAATAAAACCATTAAAAAGTGCTTTTGTTTCTTTCATTAAGAAACTTCATCAGATAAAATTATGATTTGGCATCCTAAATTTAAATTACATAATTTCCCACATCCATGAACATCTGATATACACCCCCCCAAAGAACAACTAATTGGAGCTTTTAATTCATACTGGATATACATACAAAGAATAATTGCAGCAAAAACATTTTTAAATATCCTAAAAAAAGCCTTTTTATATGTCACCTTCAAGTATAAATATGCACAGAAGCTCATCTTTCTAGGGCTTGTAACTTTAAAACACTAGTAATAGAAACGTGATCATTAAGACCAGGCCAGTATGCTGCATTCAGTCGCAGTTGCCAGACCAGTTCATGTCATTCAAGTAACAGAGTCCACGCCCATCCTCTTTCATTCATTGATTAGTACTAGGCTAACTGTCCTCAGGGGGGGTGGGGGGGGTCATTTAAAGCCTAGTCATTTACCCCATATGAGAATCAAACCCTGCACCTTGTGTTTCTTAGGTAAGCACCTTAACCATTACACCAACCCCCAACCCTCATCAGTAAAGATTCCAGTACAATAAATTTAAAACCTCCCCAGATTGCTCAGATCAATGTCTAGCCGATGCATTTGTGTCCTCCTTTTGTTTTATGCCCCTCAAATGTTCATATATACAGTTCTTTAGTTTTCTATCAGTTTTCTCAATGTAAAAACAGGAACATGAGGAGCACAAAGCACAGTACACCATCTTTTCTGTATTGCATGAATATTTTGTTGTTTCTAAAATGAATTTGCAATAGGAACAAAACCCACATTTTCTCATCTACCCCTTCTTGATGCAAAACATTTTTCTGTTCAAAAATATCCTTCAAATTCCTCCCTTTCTTATACATAGTAATGGGTTTATCACCCACAAAATTCCTGACTTCTCTTTTGTTGTTTAAATTCTCCCAATTCTTAATTAGTCATATTATTAAAAATATCCTATCTTTGCAATAAGTTGTAATAAAAGCACTTTTAAAGTTGTTATTATTTCTAAAGGCCCCTTTGAGGTGATTAAAAGACAACATGCATTAACTACAGACAACCAAAAAAGAAACATAGCAAATCTATCATATAAAATCCCATGGAAAGAAGTAGAAAACTCTGTTGTTAGCTTACAAACTGAAGTTCATATTGGAGAAACTAGAACATTTCTGCCTGAAGTACAGCTAGAAGAATCCTTTATCAAATGTACAAATGTATGAAATCAGATCATTTCTGTTGAGATATAAAGGCATGTTCTCCAAAATGTCTGCCAGTGCAAAATTGATAGAACATAACACAGAGGACGATACCTGCAGTGAATGTTGAAACCTTGCGGAGTACCAGATTCAAAAATGCCATCAATGAAGGAAGTACAAAAGGTGCTCAAATAAGGAGTGAAGGAACAGTCACAGTAGTGCTTATTCTTAATCATGACATTAGTGTTAGATAATATTTCAAAATTTGCCATACTCTGAACTTTCAAGATGATATAGAAGTTGGGAAAAGTAAGATATTTAATAACATGAGAGTAGACAAAGTTCGATACTGCTTCCCTATCTGAAAAAAAAAATCACTTTTGTAACCCGCAGTGGTTTATTTCATTACACAGTGCCTCCAACATTTGGCCTGTATGGAGCTCTAGCAATTTTCCACAAACTATTGGCTAAAAATACTGAAGCCTCCCTCTCAATGTCCTGCTACCTACTTAGTTGATAGGACATCTATTCAGAGGACTAGAAGTTACACTTTCCAAAACTGCGTTAGAGCTATTAAAACAAGCAGGCTGGGATGTAAATGTTAATGAAAGTTAAATAGGCATTGCAAAAGTCAAATATTTGGAATATCTTATTGGAAGAATAGTGGTAAGCACCACTAGAGAAGTCAGAGGCTATAAAAAACTGACTTGCATCTTCCCCTAAAAGACTAGCAGAGATGTTCTTGAAAATTTGGATCAAATTTTGGAACTGTTGGCTGTTCTTTGAAGGTTCTTGTAAAAGATAAGCTCCTATCAAGGTGTAATAACCTCTTGAGGTGGATAGAACATTTAAAGAATTGAAACAAATATTATGTTTTGAACCAGCATTAGTGATTCCTGATTTTAGTAAGGAATTTGCTTTGTTAGGATGCACCAGAAGCCACACCTGGCTGCTAACATTAACTCTGCTGTATGCCTGACCCTAACATACACCTTACCTTAAAAATAAAACTTTCTGTAACACTACCATTATTCAGCCAAATTTGAGCATAATTTTAGTATAGTTCTGGTTAGTGCATTATAATGGAAAAGGAAGCTGTTTTCCTGTTTTAATATACAGTGTTTTGGTTGGTTATTTATGTCATTTGTAATTTAAATTGGTCAAGATTTATTCAGCATTTTGTGTTTTGAACATTCAACATTAACCATTTCATGATATAATCATATACAGTCACCCAAGCACATGGTGATGTGAATATTGGCTCTAGATAATGGCCTGTATTGATGTCACCCCAACCCTCTGTACAAAAAATGGGTCAAAAGGGGGTTGATGCTGAGGCTGATATATAAATATCAACACACACACACACACACACACACACACACACAGGCACACATACACTTGCATACCTAAGCACGCACTGCTCATTGCAAATAAGGAGTATAAATCACACTTTATAGGCAGGACAAGGTCTATAGGGTAAACGTGTGAAGAGGCAGGTCATCTCAGGCTTTGACTCTATGGTATGGTGATAAGAATAAGTGTTGATGAAGTTAGAGAACATATAAAGACTATGTCTCTCCTGGGATATTTAAAAATAGAGATGATAGCTTTATCAGGCTATTTCAGATGTGTAGGGAAACACGTTTCTTAGTGTCCTTTATAAAAATTTGTACTCCGTAACAAAAAGCAGCTAGAGTAGGATTGTACAAATGACAGTTATAAGAAAGATGTATGAAAAGGAAGCCACACATGCTGTTACCATATTTAAAAGCAATAATTTCTGGGTCTTTGAAAGTAAAATATGCCTGATTGATATAAAAATATATCAAAGGATTGTATACTAATGAACTGAATAGTCAAAGGACACTGGATGAGGTAATTAGGAAGGGAAGGGGACTGATCTCCTTTCTATCGATTCGCTAGTTATAATAAATAACTTTACATATTTGTCTGATGTGTGTTTATTTGAGTAATACAAGTCAGGAAGAAAAAAAAACTCATTAGGTAAAAAAGCTCATTACACTATATGTCCCCATATATGAACTGAATAAGATGTAAACTTTCCAGTTTTTTAACTTCGGTTACTGTTTCTGTAGAAAAAACATTGCCAGTTTAGTTTTTTATACTGTGACACCGAGTCACTAGGCAGGCTTTTGTGTTTTTTCACAGCTATGTGAATGTGGAATTATCTTTAAAGTGGTGTGGAGAAATGAAGAGTTTCAGGTGGCCTATCTCCCTGCAAGAAACTTGTTTATATTTAAGACTGGCTTGTTTCATTTAGGGTAAACTGCAGACATTTCAAACTCTTTGAAATGCAGGAGAAATAAACACTAGTTGCTCAGAAATATTGCAGTTTCCAGCATCAGCATTTCTTAAACAGTGTTACCATTTTGTTGTCCATCTCATATTCTGTGTATAGACTTAAGTGTTTTGCTACAACTTACAAAAAAGTCTTCATTCACTGCATGCATTTAGCTTTACAGCATTGCGTGTGCAGTCTTGTAACCTTTACTCTTAGCACAGGTTAAAGGTCTACATTACTAGTTAACAACTATACAGTCTGCAGTCACATTTTTACTACTGGCCATTGTTGGTTTTCATTCCACAGCAACCACTACAAGAAGTTCCCTCAGATGTCTTCATATCAAAGAATGCTGGTGCACAGAGTAGCTGCATACTTTGGAGTGGATCATAATGTGGATCAGACAGGAAAGTCTGTCATAATCAACAAGACTTGTACCACCAGGATGTGAGTAGTACTTTTGCTCCTGTGCTTTCAGGGGAGTTCTTCTTCACTGTGTGTTGTCCTAGATACTAATGAATGAATGAATGCATAACTTCATGTTTTAGTTGTCTTTCAGAGTATTTCAAAACCAGTTGTGGAGATCCACAAGATAAATTAAACTCAACTGAAATTATTTCAGACAAACTACTTGAGGTAGAAAGACGTGAAACAAAAGTAGTATAGCCTTTCACCAAGAGACGTTACATTTGGAGAAACTACATTTGAATGTGAAAATCTGCATTCTTGATTATTTTCGTGATTCTGAAGAAAATGACAAATTTGTGATTACAGTGAGGATGACAGAGGGGTTCCTATCTACCATAAATGAGAAACATATTCCTTTTATAAACTGATATTCAGCCATATGATTTGTGCCACTCAGTTATATGTTCACTTCTAACTTTTGCAGAAGGTGCAGAAAGTTAATGCATACAGATTATAGCCAAGGAAATGTTAATGGTCTTTTTCAATTACAAAGTTGTTGTTGTTGTGTTTTTCAGCTTTTCCCGGTTAGGGGTCACCACAGCGGAACTCCGGTCTGCTATTGATTGGCAGTAGATTTTTACGTGATGAGTTGCCGGCCCTGACGTACACCCATTCACGCATGTCTCCACACAGAAAACGCTCTAGCTGAGAATCGAACAGGACAACGTCTTACTGTGAGGCGACAACACTACCGCAGCACCACCACCGCAGTACAGGAGCAAAATAAACATTTTTTGTAACTACAAAACTCAAAGAAATGGGTACAAGGAAATAAATAAAGGTTTTAGTGCTTTTGTTCTGTTTTAATACATTCAGAACTTTCTCAGAAAAACAAAGATAAGTATAAAAGCAGTGAAGACATTTAAAACATTTCTCTGACTTGGGGGTGGATGTTTTAAATGTCTTCACTGCTTTTACACTTATGTTTGTTTTTCTGATGAAGTTCTGAACATATTAAAATAGAATGAAAGTGCTAAAATCTGTTTCCTTGCATCCATTTCGTTGAGTTTTGAATTTGTTTTTCATTTTTATTTTTTGTAATTACAGATTTCTACAGAGAATGTTTTAAATTTCTGACTTTTGTCCAGTGAGATCCCTTCTTTGGCTGCCCACTCTTAGATCATGTTGCTGCCACTGTCAGTGACAGCTACAGTGCACTTGCTTTACATAAAATTAAGATGATGTGACTTTTTTGAATGGTGGCACAGTGGATAGAGTTGTCACTTCATAGAAAGAGGTTCCTTGGTTTGATCCTCAGCTGGGGTATGTTCTGCGTGGAGTTTACGTTTCCTCCCTGTGTTTGTGTGGGTTTCCTCCAGGTGCTCTGGTTTCCTCCAACATTTCCAAAGACATGGTGGACTGCTCACTGTAAATTGGCCATAGGTGTGAGTGTGTGTACAAGTATGTGGTGTGGAAGAATTACCACGGCAGGGATAGTTACCCGGCTGTGTAAACATTGGCTTTAGATGATTGTCACCGTTGAAGTGGCACTCAGACCTCATGTTCAAAAATGGGAAAAATTGTTGTGAATAGATGGTAAGCAGATGCCATAGCAAAATATAGGAATTTTGTTTTTATTTGTAAAGAATGAAAATAAATCCATCTATTAAAGGCACTTTGTTATGATATTATGTTGATCCTTAAACACACTAAAAATACTCTTAAATGTATGCAATTGTGGGTTATTAGTATCCCTTTAAAACATAGGAATGTATCGGCTAAAAGCCTTTCTTTGTTTTATTTAATTAATTTTCAAGAACCTGGAAACATTGAAAATATTAATTGGTGTAACTAATTTTCAACATATTTTGCCTGTCCAGCAAATATCTATAGTTTACTGATAGATGCAGTATCTTGGCAGTTCATCCCTTTATCTCACTACAACTAATGATGCTGTAACACACTGAATAATACAGTCCCTGCTTTGGATCCAAACAGGAGACTTGTGAGTAAAGTAATATAAAAGGAGTAATACCCCCCCCCCCACACACACACACTCACACACACATTGTAGCACAGTGCAGTTTCTCATCATCTGGAATAGGATAAGTAACACAAAATGTTTACAGATTTGAGTAATGCCTAATTGAATAGTGACTAAACAACAGTGTTGTATAGAGATTTCTCCTGTTAAGCTGTATGGAAGAAACAGAAATATATCTGCTTGTATTTTTCAGGGCATGTTTGTTTAATTAACTAGTGAATATAATATAAAATTCAGTTTCTGTGATCTGAAGAAATCTTCACTAGGGTGAAAGATGTCATCTAAAAATAAACTTTTGTTTTTATTTTTGGACTGAAAGAGCATTGCAGTGTGAAGTCTGTCTTCCCGGTAGCTAGAGTTTTCTTTTAAATATGGTAGTAAGTTGTCTCTATTACGAAGACTTGATTTCTAGTACATGGCTGGAGAACTGATACAGCATGGAGGAAGGATCATGTAATAATGTAAATAACTCATGGTTTAGTAATCATAGGTTCATAGGTAGTTACTAGGCTATCGGCCCAAGGACCTAAGTAAGCCTAGCCAACAAGGTTCCCTTGCTTACGCCACCCGAGAAAGTTCATTTCCTTTGCCCCTGTCGAGCAGAGCCACAGAAGTGATCCCTGAGGTGTATTTACTATTTCTCATCCACTCATCAAGATTTAAGTAGCGGTGGTACAGCGGTAGCGTTATCGCCTCACAGCAAGAGGTTCTCCCATTCGATTCTCGGCTGGAGCGCTTTCTGTGTGGAGTCTGCATGTCCTCCCTGTGGTTGAGTGGTGTTCGAAAGACATGCGTGAATGGGCGTGCCTTTGTTGAAGGTTGGATGTTGGGCTGGCACCTCGGCACCGTAAAAATCTACTGCCAATCATTAGCAGACCGGAGTTCTGCAGTGGCGACCCCTAACCGAGAAAAGCCGGAAGAAGAAGAAGAAGTGCTAATGAGGAACTTTGCTGACATAGATGGGTAGCTTGTTCCAGAGTATAGGAAGTCTCTGGGACAGGAATCTATCCCTCCACCATGTCCTGTTTGTTGTGGTGACAAGGTTTAGGTCCCTAGAGCGTTTAGCTCGAGGGATTGGGATTTCTTTAGGTGTAGCATGTCCAACAGCTCTGGGTTTAACATAGCTTTATATGTTAGGCAGAGATCTCCTCGGAGTAGGCAATATGCTACAGAGTAAAGCTGGAGTTTTTTGAGATGGTCCGTGTAGGGCATCTGTTTGAGTTCAGTAATCCTCTTTGTGAGGTACTTCTGTGGCCTTTCCAGCTGCTGCAGATGTCTTGTGAGGTACATTCCAAAAGGGGCGTTGTACTCTATAATGGGTCTAATGAGTGCCAAGTAGAGGGGAACAATGACCCCTTTTTTTTCCTTGATGAGAACCCTTTTGTGATGAGGTGTGCCACACAGAAGGATTTCCTGACTAATGGGGCAATGTGATTATCAAAGGAGGGACTACTGACCACCTGGGTCCCAAGGTCTCTTATCACACATTCAGCATTAAGTAGACTGCTGTTTATGTGGTAGTTCATGGGTACAGAGTTTTTACCAAAGGGGATGACCATGCACTTTTTGGCGTTGAGCTTGAGGCCATGCTTCTGACACCAGACATCTGTCTCAGTGAGACCCGTCTGTAGGATGTCCACATCATTTGGGGACTCGACTATGGCTCCTAGTTTGCAGTCATCTGCAAACTTCATTAGCCAGAGGCCTTCTGTGTTAGCCTGTACTTCAGAGAAGTAGATACCAAACAGGAGAGCTCCCAGGACTGAACCCCGTGGTACTCCACTTGTCACTGGTTTGAAGTCAGATTTGGAGTCTGCAACTTTTACAGTGTGGGTTCTGTCAGTGAGCCAGTTGGCTACCCATCTTGTGATGTAGGGAGTTATACCTAGTTTAGTGAGTTTAGCTATAATTCCAGAATGGGGGATGGTGTTGAAAGCCTTGGCGAGGTCAAGATAGGCTGTGTGAACCACCTTACCCTCATCTACTGCTTTGGTGACTGCCTCAGAGAAGTCAGTCAGGTTCATAAGGCATGATCGGCCTTTCACAAACCCAAACTGGGTGGGGTCCAGAGTTTGGAGGTTACCAGTGTCTTTGTTTAGGAGTTCCATGATACGTTCCATGGCTATGTAGACTAGGCTTGTCAAGCTAATGGGGTGATAGTTCCCAGGATCAGTGGTGGCTCTCCCTTTGTGGAGTGGGATAATTGTTGCTGTGCGCCATTCAGTGGGCACAAAGCCTGACGTGAGACTATGATTGAACATGGTGCTTAGGTGGGAGCCAGTTCATTCTGAAGTTCGTGTAAAACGGCAGCCTGGGATGTTGCCCGGTCCCATGGATGCTGTGTTTTTAGTTTTAGAGAGTGCACCTTTTATTTTATTTTACATTTGTTAACTGGGCTGGTCTAGCTGGATTTATTTCCATTTTCAGTAGAGGACCGGGGAGAAAAGCTCCAACAAGATAGAAAAAAAATTTAAATGTAATTACATGTTAAAAGAAAGGATTGATACAAAAAAAAAATACAGCAAGAATTATAACATAATAAAAGTATTTACACTTGAAAAAGCATCAGTAAATAATATATATACTTGGAAAATCAACAATAGAATGTAGCACAGTAAGATACATAAGGAAGTTTTCACTTCTAGTAGAACATTATTCAGCAGTATATAGATTAGAGTTTGAAACAGTGCAAGACTTACTTGCAAGTATAAGAATTTAAAATTTTGAAGATTGTAAGGAATGTGAAATAAAGTACAGAGGTGGGAGAGGGTGGAGGGGGTGGTTAGTTGGGGTTGCTACAGGGGCATAACCAGTGAATTTTGAGGTGTTAGTTTTTGTTTAAAGAGAGGCAAGGATGTGATTAGGGTTAGTTCAGTAGGTAGCAAGTTCCAGTTTTTTCCTGCTGTGTTAGTAAACAGAGAGTCACCAGCCATGTTGTTAGATTTTATAATGGTTGCGAGGAGCTTGCTAGAAGAACGTAGGGAATTCAGATTTTTATAGGGGATAAGGAGATTGGAGAGTATAGGGGTAGCGTTGGGTTAATAAAATATTTTGTGGGCAATCGTAAGTTGGGAGATTCAGTTGGTTTTGGAATTCAAGCCAGTCTAGTTGCCGAAGATTCAAACAGTGGTGGGTTCTAAAGGGATTGCCAGTGGCAAATCTGGCGACGTTGTTGTAGGAAGTTGCTAGTTTGTTGAGATTATGTTTCTTTAGGTTGGTATAAATAGGTGAGACATACAGAAGAGTAGAGATTAGATGGGAATGAGCAATTCTGGTTCTGGCTGCTGGAGTTAGGAAAGGTTTTATTTTATATAAGGAGCCTATTTTTCTGTTTACTGTTTTAATGGTGTTATTTATATGGTGATCAAAGGTAAGGTAGTTGTCAATGGTTATTCCTAACAGTTTAGTAGTAGAGTCAGGGAATATGACAGAGCCATTATTGGAAGAGACTGAGAAATTTAAGGGGGAGGACTTGGTAGTGGTGGAAAAGAGAAGGAGTTTGTTTTTTTTGGCATTAAGGAGGAGACAGCGCTTTGTAAACCATGTTTCTACAGTATTAAAAACTTTTTGAGTAAGCGAATAAAGTTCAGATGGGGAGTTTGCTGAGCATACAAACATTGAATCATCTGCGTATTGAATGCAGGTGGCTTGAGGAATTGCTATGTGGAGGTAATTGATAAATAATGAGAAAAGTAGTGGTCCAAGAATAGAGCCTTGAGGGACTCAGAGAGTGACTGGCAGAACAGATGAAATTTGATTTTCCCAGAGAACTGCCTGTTGCCTGTTGCTGAGGTAGGAGCTGAACCATTTAACAGCTTGAGAGTCAAAGGAAAGGGATAGAAGAATATTGATTAAGAAGGTGTGGTTTACCATGTCGAAAGCTTTTGAAAGGTCGATGAAGAGTGCAGATGAGAGGATGTTTTTATTGCAGTTTCTATTAATGGTATCTGTAAAGGATAAAAGGGCAGTAGTGGTACTATGAGATGGCCTAAAGCCATGTTGGCAGTCTGCTATTATGTTATATTGTGGCAGATGATGTAAAAGTTGTTTGTCAATGCATTTTTCTAAAATTTTTGCTAGGGGTGATGAGAGCTATAGGCCGGTAGTTTGAGTAGTCATTTGAGTTCCCACCTTTATGTAGGGGAATAATATGGGAGATGTTCCAAATAATTGGGATGGTACCCTCTTTGATTGTTCTATTTATAAGGATAGATATAGGGTGGGCAATTGCTTTGGCTGCTTTTTGGAGATATTGTGATGGTAGTTGGTCAGCAGAAGGAGTACATGGCTTGAGGTTTTGAATGAATTTATAGATGAGAGTAGTAGAGATGGCTTGTAGTTTAAATGTAGGTAGAGAGCCTGATGGGGTGGTGGGAAGGCTTGAATTGTCTGGGATAAGTTGTCTTGCTAGAGATTGTATGGTGTCTGTAAAGAAAGAGTTAAAGGTATTGGCAGTTTGATGGGGGGTATTTGGATCTGCGTCAAATGGGGTAGGTGTTTGAGAGTGGCCTGGGGAAAGGAGTTTATTGATACTAGCCCAAAATTTTTGAGGATTGTTTTGGTGTGTTTGCTGTAGTTTACAGTAGTAGTTCTTTTTATCTGTAAGTATTGCCTTTTTTGTACTATTTCTCAGTTGCTTAAAATGTAGTTGATCAGAGATATTTCTGTTTGCTCTCCACTTAGCCCATGCTTTGTTTCTAAGCAGGATTTGATGTTTGGTTTCATTAGAGAGCCAATGGGGCTGGGTTGGACTTCATTCTGATGGACTGTTTAGGTGCATGCGTATCTAGGATAGATAGGAATTTAGAGTTAAAATACTTTACAGCCTCTTCAAGTGGAAGGGTTTTTAAAGGGTTCCAGTCACAGGCATTAAGTTCAGTTTGAAATAATTCTAAGTTAAAGTGTTTGGTAGAACGAGCTATCCTAAAGGTGGGGAGGTTGGGAAGATCATTCTTTTCTCTTATGATGTAGGTTAAAAAATGATCACTTACATTGTCTGGCAATGTTCCTACCTTATAAGATTGTTGGTGTTTGTTTATAAGTATTCAGTCTAAGATACTCTCTTTTTTACTTAGTTTGTTAATTCTGGTTGTAGAGGTTATAGTTTGGCTAAAGCCGTGGAGGTTAATATGAGAAGTAGGATTTTCTGAACTAACACCTTTCCAGTCAATGTTAGTCACCTAGTATTATAGTTTCTTGGGGGTAAGTAGAAGACACCCAGTTTAATATGGCCTCTATTGTAGAGATGTTATTTCCTGGTGGTAAGTACCTGCATAGATGTGATTACAAGGACTCTGCATTCTTCCTGTATAGATATGGGCCCTTTAGGGGGTGGGGGTAAAGTTAGCACTGAACCTGTCTGCTAGAATGTTGGCAATATCAGTTGGTTCTGTAATTTTCGTGCCCTTGTGCTGTAACTCAGAGCAGATCTGGGTGTTGCCATTGAGATTCTTGACATAGCTATAGAATGCTTTATGGTTGCCCTTAGAATCAGTGGCAATTTTGTTTTCATAGCTAGCTTTGGAGGATCTTATTCTGTACCCTTGCCTATTATATAATTCTTAGAATGTATAGCAGTGGACATTGTATGTCCATTTGTGAAGCTGAGCATGGGTCACCAGCATATTCTAGTAATACCTGACTAATGCAGCACCGTTTACAGAGACAATAGAGAGCTCATGGCAAGCCCATAGGTAAAGAGACAGTGCTTCTTTTTACCAGAGTAGAAATTCTTATAAACCAAATCAGCCTTATTCCTGTTCACAGTATGCTTGAACTTTGGTAATTCTTTAAAGTAAAGCAGCTAAAACCCCTATGTACTATCTGCAAATAGATGGGATTCATTTATAAAGATAATGTGTATTATTTTTATATGCATCATATATACGTATGTGTGTTTGTGTGTGTATCCAGAGAGAGAGAGAGATAAAATATTTATCTCTCTATCTATAAATAGGAATGTGTGTGTGTGTGTGTGTGTGTGTGTGTGTGTGTGTGTAGATATAGATGTATAGATATGTTTTTATATGTATACACATTTTATATATACTTATCTATTGAAATGTGCAAGCATTAAGCAGAGAAACACAGGTAACTGATGCAGGCATATAAAAAATCAGTGTACTACCCCCCACCAAAAAAAAAAACAAAAACAAACTAACAAAAAATAAATAAATAAGGAAAACAGTTTCATTCAGTAACCAAAACTCTACCAGTACTGGAAGAAAAGTTGGTCTCCTCTAGTCAAAGACTTTCTACAACTTACAGAAAAGGTAATGATCAAAGAGATTGTAACAAAGAAACTGAGATGTTCTCAGAGGCCCACATATAATGATCTGTGGCTTAAAGTTTTACATTTAATAGAAAAAATGAAAATGTTTAAAGTAATGTCTTCCCATTTAACATAATATACTTAATGTCATTGCATACAGAACTTGAGCTTGTTTCTAGGTATCACTTTAAATATGTAAATATTTGATGTTTTACTGTTGTATTATTGATTATTTTTCTTTAAAATGGTTAACCCAAACCAAATGACTGATCCAAGGCTTATGAAGAATACTGACCATAATATGAAAAACTCCTACAACTTGTGTAGAGACTATATTTAACTGTATAATCCCTAAGTTAAGCACTTTCATCACTGCTAAGTTAAGGACTTCATCAGAACAAAACTTAATTAATCATTGTATACATCACAAATTATCTGCGTATCCACTTTCCTAAAGGTACAACAATGTTGTTGTGTCTTTCGGCTTTTCCCGGTTAGGGGTCGCCACAGCGGAACTCCGGTCCGCTAATGATTGGTAGTTGATTTTTATGTGCCGAGTTACCAGCCCTGCCGCACAACCTTCAACGAAGGTACGCCCATTCACGCATGTCTCCACGCAGAAGACGCTCTAGCTGAGAATCGAACTGGACAGCGTCTTACTGTGAGATGACAATGCTCCCGCAGCACCACCACCGCTAGTCTTAAAGGTACAACAATACATACTTAAAATCCATTAAATGTTGTTTGGTTTGGTTTGATTGTGTTTTTTAGTGACAGGTACAACAATACATACTTAAAAATCCATTAAATGTTGTTTGGTTTGGTTTAATTGTGTTTTTTAGTGACAGTTATTGAAAAGATATGGACACACTTCTTTTTGTGGTTATTTGAAATGGTTGTTAATATCAACACCAAGCTATTATACATGATAAAACCAAAGTGAAAGTTCCTGATGACTATTTATATTTTTGTAATTTTATGGAGCAACCAATAAAATATGTGAACAAAATATGCATTAGGGTTATTACTCATTACTTTAGTATGCTAATGCTAAGATAAGGTGCAGGGTTGTGTTTAGGGTCAGTGTTAGGGTCATTACTCATTACTTTGGTATGCTAACGCTAACCTTGTTTCACCCTTTAACCTCAACCCTACACCTTATCTTAGAAAAAAAATCTTTCTGCAAGACTATCACTTTACAAGATAGTCATTCACATATCGCATGCAGCAGCAAACATGCACAACATCTTATCTGTCCCATTCCCTAGCCCTTACTCTAACCCTAAGATACGAATACACACACACACACACACACACACACACACACACACACACACACACACAACCCAGCCCAGTGCTGAAACTTCCTGTATGTTCAAATCCCATACCCACACTTGCCTAATCTAAACAAACTTAGTCCTTGTCATATCCAGTAGTCAGTAATGAGTGGTCTATATGAGTATTCAAATTCCAAATATTTCACTCTGTTGGCAAAACTGACAATTCAACAGAGTGAGGTAAGCTCATATAAATATAAATACAGATACACATGCACATACACACACATATATGTGTGTGTGTGTGTATATACAGATATAGGTGAATGTACTTCATGACACCCAAATTTTGGATCATGCATCTAAAAAACATATTTATGCATGGTGGGGGCATGTCTTCCTGTACCCCCATGTGGGAACTATGATCCCTACACCCACAGCTAATTAAATATTCTCACTCCAAGGTCAGATAATATAAGAGAAAAGGGAGTATTCCCAACCCCCCCTAAATGGCAGAAAAACAGATGTCAAATTTAAAGAAAGCTAACTTTATTAAATACTCACAACTATAAAAGGATTCATGTCATTAAACTGAATGCCCATTTGACTTGATCTCAAAATACTGACCACAAATGATTGAAAACTCAATTCGCTGAATTACAATTGATATAAAACATTCTACACAGCATGTACAGCATACAAGAATGTTTTGCTTTGTGAGACAAGCCTACTTGCAACTGTTAAGTGGGGGGTTTCTCTTCCTCTTACTTATATATTTTAATACCACTGTTGCACAACCAGTGAGGAAAGAAAAACACTACTCTTAATAAACCAGTAGTGATGCACTAACATAAACGTCTGCAGATCTGGTGGCATGACATGACATTGACCAATTCCAATCTGCACATACTCTTCTAGACTCTTTTGAAGTAGCTCCTATGATCTTAAATGAAACATCACACACTGCCTATATACTAATACACTTTTTTATCAATTGTGATTCAGTCAAATGAGTTTTCAGTCAAAGCAGTTTTCAGTCAATTGAAGTCAATAATTTTGTGTCCGTCAAATGAACATTCATTTGAATGATAGCGACCCATATGTATATACATATACATATATTATGGTGGCTTTTCCAGGTAACAGCCCAGCATATAAGGTAATCTGGACAGAAGCAGGGTAGTTTGTACAGTGGCAGTAGTTTGAGGTCAAATGGGAAGTACTTAGGTGATTCAATAGTATCAGGAAGGCTAGTGGTTAAGGATGTTAAAGCAGAGTAAAGGAGACTGGTCCCTTTAAATCAGCATGCCTGAGTTTTCAGGTGAGTAAATTGTTAATAAGCTGTTCCTGTGGTTCAAGATGACAGAAGTCATGAAGTCCAGAAGAATCTGGATCAGTTTGTTGTGGATTTATCATGGTGAATACAGGCTGTCTGAGGCTGGGGCAACTGGCTTCAAGGCTGACCTCCTGAGGAGGATCCATATTTACCAATGGATGTCCTAGTAGTGGAGAAACTGGAGGTTTTCTTGATCACGTATAAATTGTGTTGCACTCAAAAGTGGGTAAGGGATGTTAAATCTTCTGTGGAACTTATAATTGACAGCTACCCTGAACATAAATGCATGATTTTGTAGTGCAGGAAATGAAGTGTGTTTTTGCAAAAACCTATACTGTATGGATTTGCTTAAATGTTGTCAGCTGTAAAGATGATCCTAATATCCCATGTTGAGTTGTAGCTGCATATCTGGCAAATAGACTGAACTTTTATTTTACTGAAAGTATAAGTTCTGTTACCATAGTGAATTCCACTTTTATGTTCTGTCAACAAAAGTTACTTCTTTTGAAAAAAAAAAAAAACAGATATGGTTTTGCCTAAAATTTCAGATTATATACATATATATATATGAGGAGTTCAGAAATGGCTGTACACTGAGCAGTAAGTTAGAGCTCAAAAAAGCCAGGCAAACTTAACAATGTAAACTGAATTCAGTCATTGAGTAGTCACTACACTGTCTGGATGTCAGCAAAGAAGGAATCTGGAGAAAGGAAGAGAAACTGAACCAGAAATGAGAAAATATATAGAAGGAAGAGTTGGGCAGCTCTTCAGCAAAAAACATTGTTTAAGCATTGGTACGGGAGATGTCTTTTAGTAATTTAGGGGAAAAATTTACTAATATGCTCAGATATGCTTTTAAGATAAGGGAATCTCTGGAGGAATATATAACACCAAATGATGAATAATAGAAGAAGTTTTAAGCAGATATTCAGATAACCCAATAAAACAATAAATCAGAGGCTGAAATAAAGGAAGGAATGGCTGAATATTAGGCTTCTCAAGAACTAAAATAGTAAAAATAAAATAAAATTGTAGAGTTAGATGCGAGAGTACACAAAACCTTTGATTTTCTGCTAATACAGAGAAACGGGAAGGAATAGATTACACTGATTTTATGAAAGTACAAATAAGCAACTGAACTGGTATTTCACAGCAGGTTTTGTTCATCGAAATAGCAAATCATATGTATGCTCTGAATCATGATGTGAAAGCAGTGAAGAGCTGTATTTGTAAAGATGCAGTCATACAGACACATGGAGCTGTTCCTGACAATATTGTGGAAAAGGGAAAAGTATTCAAAACTGGGGATGGCAGAGTAATTTTAGAAAATTATTATTCACTGTACAACAGACCATAGAAGTGAATGTATTCCTGCAGTCAGGAGACGTTGGTGGGCAAATTGCTGTATCCACCTGTCTTTAGAATATTTTTCCTAGGGTATCAAAGATATTTTGGATACAAAACAGACAAAGGTGGGAATAAAAAGTTTATCCAACAAAAGATGAGCCAGCAAGCTGAAGGGGACACTGTTTCTCATTCTTTTGACAGTAACAAAACTCTTAGAGAGAAGTTGCTAATGAATCCTTTTCTGCTGTTCCAAAGAAAAATGATGGAGCAACAGAAAAAAGTCCAGAAGCTGGCCAGGAAAATCAAGAGTACTAGGATGTGAACCAGACACCAGTGTTGGGGAAGCTATGATAATGAGGAAGACCAGCAATAATGTGAAATGAATATGAGGAAGAATTGTAAATCATTCCAGTTAGATGCAGTTTTGATATGAAAACTGATAAGATATGAAAACTGCTTCAGTGAGAAGTAGTAGCTGAAAAGGATTAGAAGTTTGTTGATTGTGTTAAATTGGTAAGAAAATTCTAAAACATAATTCCAACTTTGTCATTAATGTACATAAGGACAATAAGGAGGATGAAGATGCAACTGTTAGTAAAAAAGGTTGTGTTCCGAGTAATATTTGTATAATAAATTTCTTGAAGTAAATTGCATGTTCCTTTGTAAATTTGTTCTGTATAATGTGAAAAACGTAGTTTGAATGTGAAATGAGTGTGTGGTCTTTTAAGTGACTGCTGCTTGTGCTAATGATATTAAAATAAGAAAGTACTTTTTCTTGACTGTACTGTATCTAGGCTTTACATTGTAGCAAAATAAAGGCTGGATAATAGCAATATAATATTATACTTAGACTAATGTAGAAGATGTAAAAGTATATAGATATGGATATGTACACTAATCTTCTTAGTTTATGCAGCAGAGAAGGGAATTTTTTAAGATGTATGAAAATTTCTAGTCTTTTAACATTTGAAAAGAGCTACTTGCTTTTCTGTTAACACCATTCTTTTAGATGAAGCAAGGAACAAAACAGATGTGTGCAATCACAATATGTCTGACCAGTGTGCTCTGAATGATCGATTCTAGAGTCCTCTCTTGCATTCATAAAGTTTTTAGCTATTGTCTCCATAAGTAATTAATTGGGAAGGACTAAAAATTCTGTTTGAATCTTTTCTATAAAAAACATTATGAATAGTATTTAAAAGGGAACCAGCAAGCAGTTCATTGAAAATTGAAGTTTGACACTGTGGTAAACTAATAATTTTGCAAGCAGTTGCATCTCGAGTAGCCTTAGTACTTTCATGCTTTAAACATAACAGTGCACAATTTAGTTTATTCACCTAAGAGCAGAGAGTGCATTATCTTCTTTAGACTAAAAGTTAGTTTGCTGTGAGCATGCAAGTTGTTTTTCACATCTGTGAGGGAAAAAGAGATAGTACAAGGAAGATGGTATCTGCGCAAGATGGAACACTTACTGAAACATGTCCTTCCAGCGTGGTTTAGCTTCACTTTAGAAAAGGTAAAGCCTGTGGATGTAGCTTTCTGTTTGGGAAACTGCCCTTATATGGTGGGTTGGCTTTCGTGTTCGGACATTTTATGTAATTTTGTTTGGTGTGAGTTAAAACATGTTAGAGCTTTGCAAATATACTTGTTTTGTTTGCTTCTTGAGTGTTTTTATTAAAACAAACAAAACAATTTTGTGAAATTTATTAAAACAAACAAAACAATTTTGTGAAATGTGTTCAAACAGATGTGAAATGCATCACCTGCGTACAAGATCAGCCTGCCAAGCATTAATGTGTGCCTGTAAGTTGAAAGTTGGAAACATATTTTTAAAAGAACTGTCACGCAGAATATGTGAACATAATAGTTTTTTTTATCAGAATGTCTGCCTTATCAGTATTAACACTGAATGTAGTTGACATTACAGCTATAGACAAAAAGCATAGAATGATGAATTATATTAAGAAGTGCAATGTGCAAACAGCAGTGTTCTAGGAAATATGTTTGGATAGAAATGAGTATGTGAATTATGCAAAGAAAGCATTTTAGAATGGGCATTCAGCACTGTACCAGGGACAAAATAAAAGGGGAGTAATAATATTGATTGTGATGGTGGTTACAATATTACTGATAGCATGAGGAAAAAATATAATCATGGCAGTTTTGTGGTAAGAGAGGGTCATTGGAAGGGAAAGAAGATTATACTTGCATGCATTAATATTCTGCCTAAAACTATAATTACAGAATTTAAGAATTTTGGAAGACATAATTAGTTCTCAGCAGAGAATCAAACTTATGGTCAGGAAATGTAACATAGTATGCAGTAGTGAGGATGTAGCAGTGGCACCTAAAATGGAAAATATAACCAAAGAAGGTAGATTTCTGAAGGTTTCTGAATATATATATATATATAATATATAATATAATATAATATAAGATAATATATATGAGAATATGTGTAATGGAAGATATGAATACCAGGAGCTCAGGCAGAATTTACATTCATGTACATATTACTGAGCTAGACTGGATAGAAATTATATTTCATCAGAGATTGAGTATTTAATTGATAGCTTTGAAACACATCCAATAACTATTTCAGGTCATGCAACAATAAATGCTAAGCTAAAGATGGTTGGTTATGAAGTAAAAGTGAGATAATGGCACTTCCCTATATATCTGCAAAAGAGAGGACTGTAAGGAATAGGTAGAGAAAATGATTCAACAGTTATTGGGGAAAGCAGACATTTCTTCAGAATGAATACTAGGAGATGCGATAAAATGAAAATGGAGTTTAAAATAGGGCAAAATCAGAGGAAAAATGACATAGGAAGGAAATAACATGAATTATTTAGAGGGGTTAGCAAAGGTTAAAATACTGCAGAAAAAGGGGGAGCTGAGAGAGCAAGTAGAGGAGTGATTACTTAATGGTAGAGGGAAAATGGGGGAATAATCTGATAATGTGCCTAAGTTGAGTAGAAGAGCTGATGTTAAGCAAGTAGTCTTTGAAAACAACTACTAAATAATATCCTACTCCACCAAAACAAAGACTCTCTCCTCATTATAAATGTAAATGTCAGAAGTAACCTAAACAAAGTCCACGACCTTCATGCACTACTCTTCTTTGATCAACCTGAAATGGTAATACTAACTGAGACTTGGCTTAAACCAGGAAACCACGACAATGAGATTACTGCACCAGACTGCAATATAATCCGGAGTGGCAGAATAGGAAAAAAAGGTGGGGTGTTACAATACTGTACAAAACTAACCTCTTCCTTGAGAAACTAAACATAACCCCAAACCTTGATAAAGTAGAACTCATCCTAACTAAACTAAAACTGAATGCAAATAAACACATCAACATCATAGGTTGCTACATCCCTCCAGGTATAATATTTCCATTGCAGAAAGCCTACTAGAATAGATATCTAACTCCCTCCCCCAAAAAAAAGCATAGTATTAGGGGATCTTAATATTGACTGGCAGAACTGCGCCAATTAAAACCCACTCTCTCGTATTAACCTACATGGCCTAACTCAACTCATCACCTCCCCAACTAGAACAGACAAAAGAACCAAACATCAATCCATACTAGACTGGATACTAGTATCCCATCCCTCACTGATATCCCTAGCAGGGTGTCTACCAGACTCCCTGAGTGACCACCAAGCCACATTTCTACTCATATCAAAAATACCACAACTAAACCAAATATCTATGGAAACAAAAATATTTTAACCACTCCAGCTTTACAAATGACCTAAAAAGGTGTAACTGGACCCCCCTAAAAGCCTACCGCTTGACGAAGCAGTATTATACTTCAACACAACCTTCTTAAATACCCTTAACCATCATGCTCCCCCCCCCCAGAACAACAAGAATTAAAACTAAATATGCCCCCTTACCCTAGATACTAAAACCTTCCTAAAACAAAGGAACAAAGCCTGGACTAACTATCGTAAAAGTAAATCCCAATCCGACAAACTACTATACCTTGAACTACATAACAAAGCCAAACAACTTACCAAAACAGATAAAGCATCCTATTACCAAAAATTACAGGATAAACACAGGGAAAACCCACAAAAATTCTGGGCAGCAATTAACTCTATTCTTCAACCAGGAAAAACAATAACCCCTACCCCAAAAACTGAAAATAACCATGATAATATCCCAACACAATTCAACAAATCTTTTACAGAAACTATCCAAGCCCTTGCAAATAACCAACCCTACAACAATATCCCCACCTCTGCAGATACACCCCCCACCAGTCACAATAAACAACTGCCCCAACTTTAGCTTCCAGCCAGAACCAACAAAGTCAATTGAAAAACTACTCCTAAAACTCAAACCAGCTTTTCTAGCCACCGATAAATTACCTGCTGAATACCTCCAAATAGCCACAGAAGCTATAGCATATCCCATCTCCATCTTAATAAATCCATCTGAGTGTACAGTACCACAGTTATGGAAAATGTCACATATCATCCCACTACATAAAGGGGGTACCTCCCTTTAACCCAATAACTACCACCCTATAGCCATACTATCCCCATTATCTAAAATGTTAGAGAGGGTAATACACAAGCAACTAATGCAATACCTCCTAGATAACAAACTACTAACAACACAACAACATGGCTTTAGAACCTTCCACAGCACCACCACCACGCTTACAGCATTTACCAACATCATTAACAATCACAGAAACAATGGACTCTTTGTATCCGACACATTCCTAGACTTGTCCAAAGCATTTGATATGGTTAACCATACAAAGCTCCTTCACTCACTATCCACTCTAAACCTTACCCTCCCTGCCATCTCCTGGTTTAAAAACTACCTGGAGGGAAGGCAACAAGCTGTAATGTGGCAAAACCAACTCTCCCCCTCCCTACCACTCTCCCTAGGGGTACCCCAAGGCTCCATCCTGGGACCACTCCTTTTTACCCTCTTCACCAACCAGCTCCCATCCAATATTCCCAAAGCCTGTATAGTACAGTATGCTGATGATACTACCATAATATGCACAGCCAAAACTATTGACCTCCTTCACTCCCAAACACAAGAATGCTTTTCCCTTGCAGAAAATTGGATTACCAAACTAAACCTCATTCTGAACCCAGGTAAGACAAAACTACTACTCTTTAGCTCCCACAGAACCACACCTCCCTCCAATAGTTTCATCTCCTTTAATAACAATACTACAATCACCCCCACCAATCATACCAAGCTGCTAGGGGTAGAAATAGATAATCACCTTAGAGGTGACGTAAAAATTTCCACAACCATTAAAAAAGTACATAAAAAATAGGTCTACTCTATCGCAATAAAAAATTTCTCACCGACCACTCCAAAATTGCAATTGCCAGAACTCACCTAGTATCCATCTTATTGTATGCCTCCCCCATACTTACAAATCTCTGCAAATCTCACCTAAACAAACTTGATAGTTGTTACAGTAAGATAGCTAAATTCGCTACAACCTCCCCCATTAGAACACACCACTGTGACTGCCTAAAAAAATTCAACTGGCTAGAATTACCACTACTACTCCAACTCAATCAACTAGCATTAGCCCACAAAATAATAAACTACCGTGATAACACCCTAGCCCTACAAAATCTCCTTCAACCCTATACCACTATGCGAACCTTAAGGTCTAGTACACAAAACTTCCTCAAAGTAACTAAATATAACAATGAGGTGGGTAAGTCTGTCTACAACCACTATATATCAAAAACCTGGAACTCCCTTCTTGCCCACATAACTGAAGGCAAATCTCCAACCCAGTTCAAAAACCAAGTCAAAGCTCACTTCATGAATAACAGACTATGCTCTTGCATCCTCCCTGGCTAATGTCATTTCTGAAATTTCACCTTACTTAATTAAAACTGTCAAACCAACTCAGACCTCTGTACCCAATTAACACTGTTAAACAATTGCAAATCCTAACTCTCTAGTAGTTATTGTAAACTATCCCAGGAATGTTGTGCTTTCCACTATCTCCTAAAGTCAATACCTATAGTACCAAGCATACATATCCTAACTTTTAAAACAAATTCTATATCATATTGATGTCCTTCACACCTATATCCAGAAACACCTGCTCTCATGGATATTTTCTTCTTTTTTTCTTTCCCTTGAAAGTACTCTATTCCAATATTGTCATGCTTTGTGATATTTTCAGAAGCAAACAGTATATAGTAACAAATGAATGTATCCTAGCTACTAAGAAATATTGTATGGCAAAGTCATGTCTTTACATTTTTGTCTGTAATAAATTGTACTTTTGGAGCTTTTCTCCCTGGGCCTCCACTGAAAATGGACTTGTATCCAGTTGGACACTCCCGGTTCAACAAATGTAAAATAAAATAAAAGAAATAAATAAAACACAAAATATCTTAACACAGTGATGTAGTCAACAGAAAGCAGAGTGTCATTGCCAAACCTACGGAGCTTATTACAAGAAAAAAAAAACAGAGAACCTACAGAGGTCTTAATAATATTTTGGAAATTCTGTTAATATTGGTATAAAACAGATCAATGGGGAAATGAAGAAAAGACACAAATGGGAATAGTTACAGAAGATTCATCTATGCCAAAGTTAGAGGGAAACGAAGCTCGAGTTAATAGCGAAGACTGTAAAGGATAATATAAAATCAATCAACACCAAACTCTCCAGAAACAGATGTTATTTCTATGGAAGTTTGGATGTTAGGAGAGAAGGAAATGGTAAACAGAATATTATATTCATAACGTAGCAGAAAGGATTCTAAGACTAAGCCAACAAAGGAATGGAGAAAGGAAATTCTGTCAATAGGGATGACTGCAATTAGTTGTACAGAGAATAAGGCAGGACAGGGCTGGAATGTTCTGGAGAAAACTGGTAAAAGAACTAAGATACTACAAATAGTATGAGAGGGAAAGGTAGTAAAATGAGAAGATGCCAAGAATACATTTAGACTGCAGGCTAGACACTGCCTTCTGTATCAAGGATTGATATCATAGTATAGGCAAAGAGAAGGGAATGGGGGGGATCCTAAGTGAAAGACCAGCACTGATAGTTTATAGTTGAGTCTAGAATAGTTGCTGCTGTCCAAAAAGAGATAATTAACAGGGTATATAGAATATTGTATAACTAAAGGCGTCAATCGGAGGGGGGGTAGAAAGGACTGGGAAGAGAGAGTCACAAAGACACATCCCCAGCACCTGACCCCCTCCCCTCATCAGTAGGTCCTTAATGCCCTCTCAAAGGCAAAAAATACAGTCTCCATGGGACCCAATAACATCCCTGGCTGTATCCTACATGAACTCAAACATGAGCTCTCAGCTCTGTTAGACACCCTATTCAGCCAAAACCTGAGCATCGGCTTCATCCCACCTAAATGGAGGACAGACGCTGTCATCTCTCTACACAAAGGTGGAGCATCCGCTGACCCAGGCAATTATAGGCCCATCAGCCTAACTAGCCTGATCTTCAAGACCATGGAATGCATTATCATGGACCTTATAAACAAGGACATTGGCAACCTCTAAACACTTGACCCTACAGAGTGTGGTTTTGTCAAAGGGAGATCATGCCTGTTAAACTTGGTCGACTTCTTTGAAACAGTCAACAAAGCCATGGACGAGGGGAAGACTGTGCACACAGCCTACCTTAACCTAGCCAAAGCTTTTGACACTATTCCCCACTCGGGCATAATAGATAAACTCTCCCAGCTAGGCATCAACCTGTATGTTACCAGATGGGTAGCTAACTGGCTATCCACTCAAAGTAGGGGAAGCCACCTCTAGTAGTAGTAGGCCCATAATGAGTGGTGTACCCCAAGCATTGGTCTTGGGGCCTATACTGTTTGGGATATACTTTTCTGAGGTGCAAGCCAAAACCAGTGGTCTGTAGTTGAACAAATTTGCAGATGACTGCAAGCTGGGTGCTCTCTTAAATTCCCTTAGTGATGTGAACATCCTCCAAGAGAGCCTTACCCAAACTAATGACTGCATGCTTAGTACATTGTTATTAATGTGATAATTACTGGGGATGATATTTTCCTCAAAGGGGATAATGATGCATTTCTTGGCATTCAGGTTTTGGCCATGCTTTTGGTACCAATCAGTTGTGAGGGACTTGGGCACCCAGGTTCATAGCAACCTGACTTTTGACCACCACATTGCCTTCATGTACGGAAGGCTTTCTACATGGCCCACCTCATAAATAAGGGTATTTCATCCAGGAACAAGGAGGTCATAACGTTCCTGTACTCCTCTCTTATCAGACCCATTATCAAATACAATGCCCCCTTCAGCATGTACCTTGCCAAGCACATGCAGCAGTTAGAGAGACCACAGAGGTTCCTGACCAGGAAAATCCAGGGTCTCAAACACCTTTCCTATACAGTAGACTAAAAGCCCTGTCCCCCTACTCAGTTTCACAGAGACTGCTCAGAGGTGACCTGTGTCTGGCATACAAGGCCATTTCAGACTCCGCCTTGATTCATATCTGTAAGACAAACTCCACTTGCGGAACCCGCATGCAAGGCCTTAACCTGATCTGTGATATTAGTAGAACTTGTTGGCAGTATAGAGTTGTGTCCCAAAGACTCTCCCATCTGTGGAATAGACTGTCTCTCCATGTCAAGCAGAGTACCTCTCTAGCCCTCTTTAAGAGGAACCTGGATGACTGGATAGGAAACACCTGGGATCCCACCTGTGTCCCTGCTGGACAGGGGAAACAGGTGCTGACTTTGAGAGAACATGGGCGAAATTCTTGGCTAGGCTTATAAGGGCCTCGGTGACAATAGCCTAGTCTCCTCCTATGAACCTACGAACCTTAAGAGACAATGGGAGTATAAATACATGTTTCCCAAATATGCAACAAGGTCTACAAGATTTAAGAGTTTTTTGTTTGGAAATATTCCAAGCAGACTCCAAAGAAGTAGATTCCAAATGTTGGAGGTGTGATGGGGCAGAAAGAGGTAATTATGAACATATTTTTTGGGAGTGTAATTAGTTGGCATACTTTAAAAATTCCATGCAGACTTCTCTGTCAGAAATATTAGGTGAGCAAATTGGTGTAAGTAAGGAAATTATTTTTTTCAGTTGATACAGAATTGTAACTGCCTAGACAAAGTAAGGCCTTGTCGAGTTTAATTCTGGTGACTGCCAAAAAGCAGTTACTTGAAAATGGAAATCAAGGTCTAAAGCAACTGTAATAGAAGTAAGGAATATAGTAACAATGATAAAAGAACTGGAAGTGGGATCTTTAGAAAAGGGTAGAAGCAAATTACACAGACAAAATGGAAATTCTGGGAACAATACATGCAGAATAATGTTTTGGAGGAGGAATGAGGTTTAAGGAAAGGTAGGAATTGAATGGGTTATGGGTAATTCAATAAAGATGGTTTTTTTTTGTTTAAAAACGATCTGGAAGAATTAGTTTAACAATATTTTAAAGGGGGTGGGGGCCATTACTAGTAACATGGAAGAAAGTTCTGGTGGCTGTGTTACCCAAAAAAGGTAAAGAACTTTCAGACTTTGCTTCATATAAAACAGTTTCAATGCTATACCTTAGCTAAGAGAATGGTAAAGGTGATGGATATGGTGCAATGTGGTTTTGTGGAAGGGAGCAGAGCATTTGATGATGCTGATAAAACATTGATTATCTGGAAGGAAGCAGAATATAAGAAAATGCTGTTATTGTTGGTGGGTCTTGATAAAGAGAAAGCATTCAACAGAGTCAGCTGGGATCTTATGAGTGTAAGAAATGGTAGCATTTGTTTGACCTGATAAACTAATAGAGCTGATAAGAAGGATAAATGAAGATTCAGACACAGGTATTAAGGTGGAAGGGTGTCTCTTCAACAACTTATTTTTGAACAGAGGAGCCAGGCAAGAATGTTCTTTTCCCCCCTTGATATTTGCTTTATGTTTGGAACTTTTAATAAAGAAAATAAGGGGCTCACAAAAATGAGGCTATACCTGGTATGGTAATCAAGAAATGTTTGATTTATTTGTAGATAGTGATTCATACCTGATGATTCTAGAAAACATTTCAGCATTCTGGAACATTTTGAGACTGCTTCACTTTTCTTCAGGATGGAAAAATCTAAGCAAGTTATCAGAGAGAGTGTAAAATCTGAACACTTTAATGAACTGTATTGCAAAATTCTACCACACAAGGTAATTTATGTTTGCTTCAGAAAAAGGTAGATTTATGAGGTATGATTTTTGATCTGTCCTCTTTCTTTATGTTATTGCTGCCACTAGAATGTTGGTCAGGTCGTGTGGTTTTTCTGTGTACTACATTAACACATTTGATGAAGATGATTCAGAAAATTATTCAAGCCTGAAAACAAGGACATACCTCCAAAAATAGGGATATCCTGTGCAGGAGTAAATCAGGCCAGAAAACAGGATAGTTCCTCCAAAATGGGGCCAGTTGAGTGGTCTGCATGCAGCTCCATATGAATGCTCTTAAATGTACTTATAAGTTTCCTGGTTGGATAAACATGTTCTCATAGTCGTGCATTGCAATCAAGGCATGTATTTGTACCAAATATGTTAAATTGCGCAGCCTATACAACCAAAGTAATCACAGAAAAAAATATATTTGCAGAAAGCTATAAAATAAGTACTTGTGTTTCATTTTGTTTTCTTGGCCCTGCTTGTGATTTTTTATTCAGACATGATATATGCTTTGTTTTATGAGTGATTGAATTAAGAACTTTCATAGATGCATTTTCTAAGGTAAATCAGTCACTTACATGTGCAAAACTAAATGCCTGGATGGTCTTGATGTCACTCAGTGAAAGGCCTTTGTACAACCTGTGCTGATTTATCCATGATGATTACTTATTCAGTACAAACGTTTGACGATAGCTTGCATGTAACTGTTGACCTGTCACCATCTTGGTATCAAACTGAAGCTTTAGTATTCTTATATTTTTTCATTTCTAGCAGAGACTCCAAGCTGTACAACACAAAACAACTGTTCTTTAAAGTGTGATATAGTTTTATAAACTCTTTTATGAAATTTATAATGTATTATTGAAATATATCTATATCTAATATATATGTATATATGCATGTACATACATACATATATATATATATATATATATATATATATATATATGTATGCGTGTGTGTGTGTGTGTGTGTGTGTGTGTGTGTGTGTGTGTGTGTGTGTGGCTATATAGGTATAAAATGTTTTTATTTGCATGGATACACTTTAAATTACAGCGCAGACTTACAGTAAAAGCACCACAAAGTAAAAGCGAATTATTAATACAAAAATGTTTGACTATTTATTTACTTATTTTGTGGCTGTTGAAAAGCAATGTCTTGTGCCAAGAGATTGTATCAAAGACAAGCAACATATAAGCTCTTGAATATGAGATTACAAATCCTTTTAGAGGAATTTGCAAGCAGTAGTGAAAATCCAGAGCACAAATTTAAACATATGCATGCACAACAATAAAAAGCTTGTTTGGTATGGGGGGGGGGGGTGATGTACCCATTATGCACCTCCTTGCCCTGACATCACCACATGACAGTCCCACCCCCAGCCTTATGCCTGTTCATGTGTTTTAAATGTGGTTTAATAATAGCTGGGATCAGAGTTTCACAGCATGGAAATGCAGGCTGTAAGACTGAAACTTAAGTATGTTGGAAGCAGTTGGCTTAGTTCACTGAATTTTGCACTGTACTGCCAGCCCAGTGAAATGTCAGGAAGTTTTATTCTGTGAAAATTTAGGAGCTTTGCTTTCAGATGAAAGGGAAAAAAAACTCACTCCAGCCAGACAGCAAGTTATACTGTATGTAGCTGGTATTTTCTGTGTTATGTAAAAGGTGACTAAAGGTTGCAGTTTAAAATTTTGAGAAAATTGTGTGTTATATTTAGATGCCGGCAGCAATACAGTGTAAAACAGCTCAGCTGTTATTGCTGGCATTCCACATAAAAATAACTTCACACAGACGATCCTTAGAGCACCAGATAGGAGAGTGAACCCAGCAATCAATACCAGTTCTAACATTCAGAGCAAATCCATACTCAGCATGTTTTTTTTTCCCAAAAGGGTAGTGGTGGATCCATTATGATTTCTAAAGGAGATCTGGTACACGTTTTGTGTCATAACACAGAAAGTAAAAAGGAACTGCATATGTGCTTCATGAAATTTAGTTAATAAATTTGTGGGAACAGACAGTTGAGAAATGAAAATCAAAACATCAGGACTTGCTGACCTCTCTCAACACAAGCACTTTAATTTCCACAAAATAACTAAATTAACTAAATTATTGATAGTATGACTGACACTAAGAAACTGAGTCATACTGTGGTCACCTTTCATTTTAAAGTCCTATCACCCATTCTCGGAAATGGGAATGAGTGTGATGCACTCATTGACAGTAATGGAAAACTGGTACCTATGTACATGTGCAGTCTTTTGACTTTGTTTATGCCTTCTGTGTGGTGCACGTCCTTAGGCATTAATTATCCTCCTAAGGAAAAACTGGTGGCTGACACCATCCCCTGTAGAAATGCGCGCATATACAAACACACACACACACACACACACACACACACACACACACACACACACACACACACACACACACACACACACGTCATTCTCTGGTGCGGCTGTTCAAATTCATTCATCGGTAGACAAAATTACAGCGTGCCCTACACTAGCAGGCCAGCCAAGAAATAAGCAGCTGTCTCTGACTTGATCTTTAATTCCATAAATTTTAGTTGGTGAGGCTGTCTAATGTCATTAATGTCATGAGTGACATGTATAGAAAAGTCACATGATTAGTATACCGAATTAGGACCTGCAAGCTAGTGCCCAAGATATGCGCACCATCTGCCTTAACCCCCCCCCCCCACAGCTTTGCATATATCGACATCTAAATCTATAAGTATCTTTCTATCTATATCTATAGGTTATATATGGCCACGTATATAAGCAAGTATGTATTGGTGCATGTGTGTGCGTGTGTGTGTGTGTGTGTGTGTGTGTGTGTGTGTGTGTGTGTGCGCGTGCATACATATGTGGTATAAACTATGGTACAGTCTGGAGTATGATGCAGAAAGTCCTCATACCATAAGATTATTTATTTATTGCTTTAATTGACTGAGAAAGTCTGACTGGATGAAAAAACCCTGAGAGAAAAAACTCCACAAGACACAGAGAGAAAGTAAAATACATTACATATATAGTGTGAGGAATCAGTTCAGCATACAAAAGTGAAAAAAAACATTGATAAGATGCATGTGAATAGTCAACATGCAAACACAGTTTAATCATGATACAGACAGTACAGAAGTATGAAAAAGTAATTGAAAGGTGTCTTCAAGCTAGTGTTTGGTGATTAGGGAATGTGTTACAAAGTAAGTGATGAAGGCAGACTTTGTGTCTCATTACAATTTGCATCACTACCCAGCTAGCTATCTACTTTCTTTGCCTCCTCCTCTTCCTGCTTCACCTGCTCCACTGATACATATTGACAACAACAGCAGAGGATGATGCTGAAGAATATTTTGCATCAGCATAGATTATAAGGTCCTATTCATTTTATTCAACTCCATCAATTTATGAACTTTTCTTCTGTACATATACTGTTTACATTCTCTTTCTCGTAATATTTCCCAGTCAGCCTTCCCCTTGCAGGCACCTTTTGTGTTTTACCTCCAGCAAAAGACATGTAATTGTTCCCAGCATTTAAAGGTTGTGTATAATTTCAGACCTGACCAGATGTAGCCCTTCACTGAGATACCTGTTTGGTTTCCAAGGATGTCTTATTATTATTTATGTCTTCAGGGCTGTCTTCTGTTCTCTCCAGTAGATTACTTTTCTTTTTCCATTCACCATTGAGAATCCCAATCTCTTTCTTAACCTTAACCATTATGCCAACTCCCAACCATGTGGTCATTGATTAAGAACTCTGCATCACAGCTCCTCCTATGGGACCTATTCTTGACAACTGGTCAGTCTTCTGCATGAAGTTTGCATGGTTTCTTTTTGTCTTTGTGAGTTTTCCCTATATACTCTCATTTCTTTACAGCAATATGCTAGTTAATAGGATACTGTAAGCTGTTCATAAGTATTCTATTTGCATTTTGTCATGTGAACTAATCTGTTCACTTATGTATTTTTTATTTCATATTCAGTATGTTGACAAAGACTGCGGTGGTGGTGCTGCGGTAGCGTTGTCGCCTCACAGTTAGACATTGCCCGTTCAATTCTCAGTTAGAGCGTCTTCTGTGTGGCGACATGCGTGAGTTCCTTCGTTGAAGGTTGTGTGTTAGGCCTGGCAAGCCAGCACGTAAAAATCTACTGCCAATCATTAGCGGACTGGAGTTCCGCTGTGGCGACCCCTAACCGGGAAAAGCCGAAAGACCATTCAGTATGTTGACAGAGTTAGGCCCTCTAGGCCAGTGGCCTCTTTTCAGGGGAGACCCAAGGTTGTGTCCATATTGACTACTAGAAATCTAACCAGGGCACCTGGGAACTTCTCCTTTATTTTCAGATTCCTAGATGGCATCAGAAGGATGCAGACATGATGCAGAGAATTGCAATTTGAATGAGAGAGAAAAATCTGAGGTAGAAGCAGTAGAATGTTATGCAGATTTGCAAGTAGAAAGAAAAGAGACAGGTTATTAAGTTGGATGAAGGAGAGCAGGAAACACCAGTGTTACTTGATTTAATGAATCAAGCCAGATGATGGAGAGGAAGTGAGCAAGACTGAGATGGATGATTGACTGCTGAGTGAGCCACTAGAGAATGGATTTCCTGAAAGACTGGAGAAGGAGCTCAGAGGCTCAGATGTTCGGTCACTGGAGAAGCCAGTTTTAAGGGCATACCCCTACAACATTGTGGTTTGCTGGAGCGAGAAGAAAGGTATTTTTATGATGATATGATGTATAAGGGTAAAAAAGTAAATGAAATGGAAAAAAAGAGAAGAACAAAAGACAGAGTCAAAGAAAATGAGCTGTGGTAAGTATAAAAATTGAAAATAATTACAGCGTAAATGCAATGACAAAACAAGTACTTCTGGTCATTTTCCACTTGTATACAACTTATTCTGACTGTGCTGCTACACTAATTTTGTATATATTATATATTTTGTTGCACTTCATTGTAAAGTGACTGCATTTTGCTGATCTAATTACTGACCTCTGCACCATTTGAATATTTTTTTGGAGTGATTCCCGATAGGGTTAGTTGTTTGTAGCTTAGTTCCACACTTTTGGGATTTATCTTTATGATTTTACATTATGGAAACTCGGGATTGAACTTGCGGTAGTCTGCTCTGCTTTGCAGTAGGAATCTTAGACCAATTAGTTCAGATGTGATCCTCTGGTTGCAAAACTATTTTCTGTGTTTAGTCACTTTTTTGTGCCCACATCCCACAGTGGGTTTTAGCAGTTCCCTGTATAGATGCAGGCAATAAAAAAGGCATTTTCCCAAGTAAACTACCCTAAAAATGTCCCCAGTTCCCAGATGCACAAAGAGAAACTAGTTTATTCTGTGACAAAATTGCCTCTCAGGTTTTGTATTACATACTCCTACTTTTACTCTGTACTCCTTCAGCATCTTTATGATGAAGAAAAAATGTCCTCTAACTATGGATATGAACTATCCTGCCATCTCTGCATTGGTGGATCTCAGTGCCCTAAGGCAATATAACAGTTGCTTTATGTTTACTGACAACTAACTTATTCTTAAACTGAAAAGGTATAGATGTGAGACATATTTACACAATATCACTGGAGTCAAAGCTTTCACATACAAGAACTAACAAAACCAATCAAGTTGTCAATAATGCACACAATATACCTACCATACACAGTATGGATCAGAATCATATATGCTTAAGCCAAAAAGACCTTCTAGGTATTGCACTTGCAATTAATAATCTCAGCAGTCCCAAAAGCATTCCAGTAAAACAACACCCACAAGAAAACATACATATCTTGCAGAACCTCAGCTTCTACAACCTTAAGGCAAGCTACCACACAATCCAACATTTTGGCCATCAGATTCCATTATGAGGCACACTGACATCCCACTTACCAGGCTGAGTAAGGAGAAAGTCATGGTCAGTTGCCTGTCAGGGGCCAGGATCTACCAAATTACTCATGCTTTCAGGTCATTGGTTGCAAATACCAGTATGCCTCAATCACAGTCCATGTGGGTATAAATGACTTGAGACGTCCTCCCTGGACTATATGAAGAGTGTCACAATGCATCTCTCAGATTGTATCCAATAGGAGGCGAAGATGATTGACTTTAATAATTGGCTTAGTTTTTTGCATCACTCAAAGGGGGTACAGTATTTGTTAGTATGGGAGGATATGGTCAAAAGACCACATTGCTTTGTCAGGGATGGTCTGCACCTGTTCCCTCTTGGCTTTTGAATATTAGTGACAGCATTGTCTTTCCCCATTGTTCCTTTTTTTAGGCAATGCCAAAATGACAAACCTACCGATTGGCAAGGGAATCTAAAGGTGCTGCTGCTCAAGGTCAGGAACCGAAACAAGAAACTCCCCTTCCTGCAAGCTCTCCTCACCCTGGAGAATACAGACCTCTGAGAAGTTATCCAGGGATGGTTTTAAAGCTGGGGGGGATAAGGGCCACCATAAGGCTTTCTGTGGCTATATCCCTAACGTCAGAGGCAGTATACAACAATGTGCAGAACTAATTGTAAATGTAGCCACCTATATTGAGTCATAAGATATAGCATTTAGACCAACTACAGCACAGATAGAGATTAAAGGTGGAGTTGTCTTGATTTAAATAAAAAAACAAGTAATCTCAGTGGTATCCCCGAAGTCTTAAACAACCCACTAAATAAGTATAGTGGGTCCAAAAACAAAACAGTGTAAGAAACTTCTCTGTGTGGAACATGTATGTAGTTAATCAGTTTATGTTAATCAGATCAGAGATCAGATAATAACATCAAAAACAAACATACCAAATGTTAGAAAAATATGTATTAACATATGTGTGCATTGCTTATTTTAAATAAGGGAAGATTAACATGTTTTATTCTATATGCAGCATTAGTTCTATTTGAAACTGAAAACATGCTTTTCTGAAATTGTGCTTTTCTGACATTGCAAGATGCACTCTGACCTAGTTTGCTAGCACAGCAAAATACATGTTTATGTTTTGGAAATGTACCGAAAAAGCAGGTGATTTTCTGCTAGGTCAGGAAATTAAATGAAGAATAATAATAATTTCTGTAGATCCATTCATTATGGACAATAAGCTCTGTACGTGCTAATGAAAAAGTGCACAAGCTGCAAGAAAGTTAGATACTATAAACAGTGAACTGCTTCAGAAATCTGTACTTGCATTGTGCTTGAATTAGCCATAGTACCTAGACTTGTAACATCACATAGCAAGAAAGTTATAATTGACCGGTGGTCGTCAAGGCCATCCTGTTTACTGAAAAATCTTTTTTAAACTTTGAAGAGTCAGCTAGAAATGTGAGAAACATCTGTAAAGTAACAGAATTGTGAACTGGTGGTCTGCTACGTCAGCCGTAGTGGGCAATGTCTTGAAAGAAAGGTATAATAATTGTGACACTTCCTGATTTTAGTCAGACAAACTCTGTAACTGCATTTTTTGTCTCCTTGCGCAAGAATAAAGATACCTGAACTGAACCTTATGCTTTTGGTCTTTTGAAGTATTTTCTTTGACATTTTTTGGTTCTTCGGACCGGAAGCCATCGTTTAGCCTGGGATCAGATGGGCCAGGTGGCATGAAACTGCGCAGGGAAGATACCACATCGGATCTTCTTCATTGAAAGACCTCTGACTGAATTGTCGTGCAAAAGAGGCCAGCCACTTTTCTGATCTATGACTGAAGGCGGGTTTCGTTTGAACAGTGAGTGACCAATCGCTGAGGCTCAGGTAGGGTAAATCTACTTTTTTCTGTTTTAGATCAGGGACTTGATTGTATTTGTTCTGTGAGAATTTTGTTAAAATTCAGGGACAGAAATATTGCTATCTTGTCATAGATCAGGGAAACAGAATAAGTAGGCAGGTAGTCTGAAGGGACTGTAAACACTTGGTGGTACCACATTAAAAATAAAAGGGTTAAGTAACATTTAAAAGGTTAAAACAAAATGGGTAATACGTGCACAAAAACACCCCAAAGCCCACCATTAACCGAAGATGCAAAATATATGCAATCACAACACGCTGATAACGTTCGATATTATACTAGATGGGTTAATAAATATGAATTTGATGGGAAATTAGAAAGATCTTCGCTTATCAAACTTATTAGACAGTTAAAAAACAATTCTAAAGGTCGGGTTAAAAAACAGCGTAAATTAGGAGTTCCTCAGGCACACAGGTGGATTGAGGAAGCAAACCGAAGAGAACAAAATCTAGACAAAGAGGATAATAACTTAGTTATAGCATCGGCCCCTTCGCCCCTTCCGGTTCCGGTGCCCTTACCAGTTCCCTTACCGGAATATGAAGCAAAAGAACAAATTGGCCCACCTCCATGATATCCAGTTATTCCTATAAAACCACTGCCATTTGTTAGAGATCCTATCGAGACTAGGTCTTGAACACATAATTTAAAAGGGGATATTGAATTATATCAAATGAATGGAAATTCACGGGCTATGAGTGAAGAGGAGATATGCCCACTCATAGAAGTACCTAATCCTCAGGCAGGACAAGAAGGGCAGGACCCAACTCTCTTAGTATACAGACCGTGGACACCGGAAGACATCCGGAAAGCCACAGAGGGAATTCCCCATCCAAAAGTTAATTTTAGAAAGTTCTTAGAAGACTTACAGGGCATGAGATTAAGTTATCACTTAAATGGAGAGGAAGTAGAAAAAGTAGTCAGACAAATAGTAGGTCCAGATTGGCGCATGATCAGTGGCAACTGGAATCCCCGTGACGCTGCACTTAGGCCCCTCCCACATAGCAGCGCAGAACTAGATAACATAGTGAAAGGTCTGACGGACCGAATTTCTGAGAAATTTAAGCCTAGGGCAGACTGGACTTGCATTAATCAATGCATCCAACAAGAAAGTGAAACTATTGATAGATATTTTGCCAGATTATTAGAATGTTTTAACAACCACTGTGGAATGCAGGTGCCTGAAGACCAGACACAAGATTCCCCATATGAGCAACAGTTAAAGAATGCATTTTTGAATGGCTGTATTGCACCCGTAAATAGTTTCATTACTAAACATATGGTAGACCATCGTACAAGCAGATTACAGTCACTGCTTGAATATGTTAGACATGCCGAAAGGAATTTTAATAACAAAAAGAAAGCCCAAGTATTTGCTGTGGAAGATGGAGAAGTTTATTTAGTACAGTCCGGACAAAAGGGCAAAAAGAATGCCCAGGGAAACAAACAATCTGAACAGCGATCAGAGGACTTTGAAGAGAGAAAGAAAACAGGTGAGTGCTTCAAATGCGGGAAAAAGGGACACTTGGCAAGGGATTGCAAGAAAAATAAGAAGGCAGCAGTGGAAGACAAAAATGATGAAGGTGAGGACTGACTATATGAAAGTCAGGAATCACTAGATAGGAATAATAGAGAAAGGACAAATGAGAATGTGATAGAAGGAGCAGAGAATGTGATAATAGAGGAAGTGCAGGAAGCTACCGATAATGAAGAAAACGAAATATTAGACCTAGCCTTACTGAGCTTAGAGCTTTATCTAGCTGACACAAAACCAGAAGTGACACTCCTGGTAGAAGGGGGGGAAGTCAAATTTTTGTGCGATTCAGGGGCATCACGAACCCTGGTACACCTCTCCAAACTACCAGAAAATTCAGAATCACATGACTTTATACTAGTAAAAGCAGCTAATGGACAGCTGTATCGGGAGCCTCTCTCCCATAACATTACAATAACAGATCCTGTTTCAGGATTAACCCAGAAAAGCAAAATTGTTGTTTCTGCAAAATGCCCAGTGAACCTTTTGGGCAGAGATCTTATGCAACTATTAGGCATAGCAATAGTTCCAACCATGCACGGTATGGAAGCACAGCGACAAACTAATACTTTTTCAGTGCAAACAGAAGGTGAGACATTTTACTGGTACAGCCAGGACTTAGTTACGACTGCCCATGGAGCAGTAACTGAAGAGTTAATGAATGTAGCTATCAGTAAGTTCCCCTCCCTTTGTATTGACATACAACACCTGTTGCACTGTACTCCTGTATTATTGTAATACACCAGGACCTGACAAAAAATATGAACAAGAATTTTTTAGAAATCATGCAAACAGATTAGTACTGTGTAATTTGTACTGGGACATGAAAGGGAACAGTGTTGTTAGCTGTTCATTACCCCAGGAGTTCTTTTCACTTTACAAATCGAATCTATTACCGCATGTTAGTTTAATTAAGGAGGAAGATTTAAAATGGGTAAACCTAGGAGAAAAAAATCACAAAATGGGAAAAACAGACAGAATCAGAACTGTCAGAACAGAGAATACAAAAACAGAAACTGAACTGGATAACACAAACACATCCAGCTGTACACTTGCAGTCCAGCAAAGACAGCTGAGAAGCCCTCTTATTAGAAGAGGAAGAAAAAGCTTTGTTAGACATACCAGAAACTCTCTGGTCAACAGGAAAGTCAGATGTAGGACTTATTCGCACAGCAGGACCAGTTACTATCATGCCAAAGTCAGCATTTAGACCACAAAAGAGGCAGTACCCCTTGAGAAAAGATGCAGAGGCAGGTATTAAACCAATCATAGCAGCTTTGCTTAAGAAGGGAATACTGGTGGAATCTCCTGATTCGCCATGTAACACACCCTTATTCCCAGTTAAAAAAGCAAACGGAGAATGCAGTATGGTCCAAGATTTACAAGCTGTAAATGACGCAGTAATACCAAGAGCACCTACGGTGCCAGATCCACATACCTTATTGAATGATTTAAAACCTCAACAGAAGTATTTTTCTGTGGTAGATATCAGCAACTCATTATTTTTGATACCGATACACCCTGACAGCCAGTATTGGTTTGCATTTACATTTCAGGGGAAGCGGTATACATATACGCGACTGCCACAGGGCTATAGTGAAAGCCCAGCGATATTCTCACAACAGATGGCAAGTAATCTAGCGGGATTTATCCCACTGAGAGGTAGTCAAATTTTACTTTATGTTGATGACATCCTGCTGGACGCCCCTACCCAGCGAGATTGTAAGGAAGATACTATAGCATTATTAAAATTCCTAGCAGTTGAAGGACACAAAGTAAGCAAAAATAAATTGCAGCTTTGGAGAAAACAAGTGAAATACCTTGGATATGTAATATCCAAAGATGGCAGAGCATTAGATGAGGACAGAAAAGTAGCGATCTTACAAGCACCAAAACCCACAACCAAGAAGGAAATGATGTCCTTCCTGGGTACGACTAATTTTTGTCGAAGCTGGATCCCAAACTGTGCTTTGGAATCTGCACCTTTAACCGACCTGATTTTTAAGAAGCCTATGGCAGCACAAGATTTAATACAGTGGACACCAGAAGCAGAATTAACTTTCTGCAAACTGAAACAATTGATAGCATCATCATTAGTTTTAGGATTACCAAATTATCACAAACGTTTTTTTCAAACTGTAGATTGCAAGCAAGGTTATATGACATCAGTATTGACTCAACAGCATGGGGACAAACAACGCCCCATTGCTTATTATTCATCACAACTGGACCCAGTGGCATGGTCTCTACCCCACTGTGTACAAGCAGTAGTTGCAGCTGCAATGGCAGTGCAGGCTTCGGCCTCAGTAGTGTTATTCCACCCTCTCACATTGAGAGTGCCTCATGCAGTCACAATCATTTTACTGCAAGAAAAAGTAGCATATCTTTCCCCTGCTAGGCATCTTTCTTGTATGACTATATTGCTGAGCCAACCTCACATGACAATTGAACGATGTACTACTTTGAATCCGTCTACCTTGCTCCCAACTCCTGTGGATGGCACACCCCAAAACTGCCTGCAGGTAATTGAGCAAAAGGCACTGCCTAGAAAAGACCTCACGGATGTTCCCTTGGATGATGCTGAGGTGACATATTACGTGGATGGCTCATGCAAAAGGAGTCCTACAGGACAGAACCTAACAGGTTATGCAGTAGTTTCTGATACTGAGATTGTAGAAGTGAAACCTCTACCACATGGCTTGTCTGCACAAGCAGCAGAGTTGATTGCCTTGACACTGGCATGTACCTTAGCAAATGGTAAAAGCGTAAACATTTTTACAGACAGCCAGTATGCTTTTTCTACTGTACATGTTTTTGCACAACAGTGGAAGAATCGAGGAATGGTGACATCTACTGGCAAACCGATTAACCATGCACAGTTTATTTTAGATTTGTTAGATTCTATTCAGTTGCCTCGGAAAGTAGCTATTTGTAAATGCATAGCTCATACAAAACAACAAGATAGGATTTCAAAAGTCAATGCGAGAGCTGACACAGCTGCAAAGCAAGCAGCCTCAGAAGCATTTCTTTTGAACGAGGAATTACAACCTTCTGAGATTTTAGACTTAGAAATGTTGAAAACAATTCAGACACTACACAAGCTGAAAAACAAAAATGGAAAAAACGAGGAGCAATTCTCAAGGAAGGGCTGTACATCTCCAAAGAGGGAAAACCGATATTACAGTCTAATTTATTTAGATATGCAGCTTTGTTGAGCCATGGGCAGAGCCATGTCTCAACAGGGGGGATGGTACAGTTAGTGAATCGAGTATTTGCTATGTACGGGTTTACAAACTACACTAAAAAATTTTGCCTGTCATGTCACACTTGTAATAAACATCATGCACAAGGAGCGTTAAAGCCCAAGCAATGGAGTTTCCCTACACCACCGTATCAGTTTCATACTATCTGTATGGATTTCATAGAATTGAGCAAATGTGAAAATAAAAGGTACTGCCTTGTCATTGTGGATATGTTCTCCAAATGGGTGGAGGCCTTTCCAACTAGTAAACCAGATGCAGCCACTGTTGCAAAGACCCTAGTTAAAGAAATTATTCCTAGATTTGGCATACCGGAAAGGATCTACAGTGACAATGGTACACATTTCGTTAACCAAACTATACAACAGCTGAGCCGGTATTTTGGGATTTCTTTAAAACATCACTGTGCATATCACCCTCAATCTGCAGGGTTAGTAGAGAGGCACAATGGAGTTTTAAAGAATAAGCTTAAGAAACTCATAGCTGATACACAGAAGAACTGGGTGTACTGTTTGCCCCTGGCACTGTTGAGCATGAGAACTGTTCCGAATGCAAAAGGATTGACACCTTTCAAAAAGATTTTCGGAAGAGCTTATTATATACCTCAGTGGAAACCTCTCATGCCTGCAGACCAGGAAGCAGATTGGACACTTGCAGAGTATATGAGGAGTATGCTGAATAACAAACATATTTTACAGTTTAATTCTGTTTCAGATAAAGACCAAACTAAACCATCCGAAGTAGCAGTAGCCCCAGGCACTTGGGTCTGGGTGAAGACAATCAAAAAGAAGAATTGGATGACACCAAAGTGGGAAGGTCCGTATCAAGTACTGCTGAGCATGCCCACAGCAGTCAAAATTGCAGAACGTTCATCTTGGATTCATTTGACACACTGTAAACTAGTCAAAAACTTTGAACTTGATAAAACTCTTGCTAACACACAGGAGCAGTAGAATGACAAGACCCAGAGATAATAGAAATGCTGAACGACTTCAGCAGTGTTGCATAATCATCTTAATAACTGCATTAGTGACAATGTTCTTTTTGCTGTGGCTTTTGCTGTGGCCTTTCTTTTCTTCAGCCACACCAGCTAGACTGAACAAACGTGATTCAATACTCATAGACTGGCATCCGAACTTTAACACTTACCAAGCAATCAAATATGTGTATGCTGAGACTTTTAATATTTCAAATTGTTGGATTTGCACAGCTATACCAACAGCATACGGGGGATTATTGATGGCTGCTGTCCCCCTAGGGGTCAATGAGACCTGGGAAAACTTGATTTTTGAGACTACACCTGTAAAATCTAGAGACAAAATTGCATTATTCCTACCTGTTACACAAACAGGAATTGTATGCTTTACAAACAGGAATTGTATGCTTTTTTAAGAATGACACTATTCAAGTAGGTTGGAGCAAATGTAATGTAACGGTTTCTTATAAATGTTATATTAAACCTAAAAATGCAGAAACAATTTGTGATGCAGATTATGACTCATACTTTGAGTCCTTGCATAAAACTGTCAGTGATATACAACATAATCCTGTTCTTTTAAAGCAACTGTCTATTATAGATAAGAAAATGTTTCATGCAGGGAAGGTGTATATCAATACTAAGGTAGAAAACTGTTGTTTCATATGTGGGAAAAAGGCATACAAATGGTTGCCTGAGAATTGGTTCGGCAGTTGTTTTTTGGGTTACCTGGTCCCGGCCATACGACACACTACAGCTTTGCCTCATGGGAGAATTCAAAACGTCAGAGACATCGCTAAGAAACCTGAAAATCCAATCAAGAAACCTGAGAATCCGATGGGACAGATCGCAGCAGGCTGGAGAAACCATAACTCCGTGAAAGACAAGAGTAAACTAGCACACATGGACTTGAGTGACACTATCATATCCTGGGCTGGTATAGCCCCTGCATATGGTGCAGTTAAATCAATTTGGGAACTGAGAAAGCTATCCAAACTTCTCAAGGTCATGAGCAATGCAACTTTTTCTGCTCTTGAATTGATGACTGATGAACTAAATGCAACGAGAACTGTGGTGCTTCAAAACCGCATGGCTCTTGTCTTCACCCTAGCGGCGAGAGGTGGTACGTGCGCTTTAATCAAAGATGAGTGTTGTTTGTACATTCCCGACAATAAACACGAAATCAACGATCATTTGGAAGTGATTCAGCAAGTGTCAGACATGACCAGGCCAGGCCCGAACCCACTGACGGACTTTTTCCAGAATTTGTTTGGGGGGGTGGGGTTCCATCCTAATGAACATCCTGATTGACATTTGTGTGGGATTACTTTTGTTAGGAGCATGTATTTGCTGTGGTATTCCCTGCATGAAAAAATTAATTAAAGATTTTATAGACATGTCAGTTTCTGAGACTTTGTATCAAAGTGCTGAAATTGAAGAACTGTTGAAAAAGGAAACACTTTCATAAGTTTAAACTGAATAACTCTCTTAGCTGCAAATCCTCAAAGGAAGAGGTTAGGAGAAGAAACAAACTGTTTATGCTTTTGAAATAGAATAAAAAGTATTAACAGGGGGAAATGTTAGAAAAATATGTATTAACATATGTGTGCAATGCTTATTTTAAATAAGGGAAGATTAACACATTTTTATTCTATATGCAGCATTAGTTCTATTTGAAACAGAAAACATGCTTTTCTGACATTGCAAGATGCACTCTGACCTAGTTTGCTAGCACAGCAAAATACATGTTTATGTTTTGGAAATGTACCGGAAAAGCAGGTGATTTTCTGCTAGGTCAGGAAATTAAATGAAGAATAATAATAATTTCTGTAGATCCATTCATTATGGACAATAAGCTCTGTTCGTGCTAATGAAAAAGTGCACAAGCTGCAAGAAAGTTAGATACTATAAACAATGAACTACTTCAGAAATCTGTACTTGCATTGTGCTTGAACTAGCCATAGTACCTAGACTTGTAACATCACATAGCAAGAAAGTTATAATTGACCGATGGTCGTCAAGGCTATTCTGTTTACTGAAAAATCTTTTTTAAACTTTGAAGAGTCAGCTAGAAATGTGAGAAACATCTGTAAAGTTAACAGAATTGTGAACTGGTGGTCTGCTACATCAGCCGTAGTGGGCAATGTCTTGAAAGAAAGGTATAATAATTGTGACACTTCCTGATTTCAGTCAGACAAACTCTGTAACTGCATTTTTTGTCTCCTTACGCAAGAATAAAGATACCTGAACTGAACCTTATGCTTTTGGTCTTTTGAAGTATTTTCTTTGACACCTTAAGACTGGTCTAACAGGATGATCTTGAGCTTCTCCATGTCCAAATTAGCAAAGGCAAGGTCACTATCATATCCATAGAAGCAAAACTGTTAAAGTGAAGCGAAACAATCAAACACAAAAACAGGAGGTGAAGCAGTCGGGAATAGCACCAAAACACCTAGCCCGATAATTTGTTGAACGCAGCTTTATTAAAATCCAGTAGCGTTTTCGCTGCCAAAAAACAATTGCAGCTTCTTCAGAACAAACAAAAAAGTGAATGTTAGCGCCAAATATTTCAAAGAAAGTCAGAGGTGTAGCATTGACGTCACTTCCTCTAATGCGCTAAATTCACTTTAAACCCACAATCAGCGAGATAAAATCTGGCATTTACATCAACCTGGTCTAAATGTGTCTTAGTGCTCATTGAATTGGTTGAACACATTGAAGTATCGAATTTCCCCATTTCGGCACTGTAGTGCGATCTCGGAGTTGATATATTTAAGTAGAGGGGTGCAGGGGGGCATATCCCCCCTTTAAAATAGTAGGGTTGCTCTCACTGCTTTTTCAATTAAATGATTGTAGACATTTTCATAATTCAATGTTTTGGGTTGAGATGTTATTTTTCAACCAAATGACTTAGACATTATGAAATTCAGCATTTTGTTGGTAAACCTAAAAAAGATGCAATCATATCAGCAGAAAGAGTTGCTCCTGACAAACGTATGGTGTAAATAAAATATATTAAAATTGGGGACAGCAGAGTGCTTTGCAAAATGAATATTCATGTTTTTTCCCAGAAATCCGGGGATGTTTTAAAGCAGATGTGAGATTAAAACTGCTGTATCCTGTTTTCTTCAGAGTATTTTCCCTGGAAGAGCAAATACATTTTTGGGTGCAGAACAATCTAATAAGGAAATAAAAAACAAAAGGAGAGTCAAAGACTTTTTCCTTCATTTTTTTCTAGCAACATAGAGAAACTTTGCCAGTGAAACTTTTTCCATTGTTCCAAAGGAAAATGCTTGATTGAGAAAAAAAAAAAGCACAGACTAGAAGAATCAGGAATACCTTGAACTTGAAACAAAAACTGGTATTTGGAGATGGAGAGAATCTGGAAGAAGTAACATTCTGAAGTTAGTAAATGAATGGAATACTAAAAAGCATAATTTTCATTACATGTAGGATGCAGTCAAAGTGACTGAGAAAGACTGGAATTGTTTTGACTATGTTAAACTGATGGGTGAACTGTAAAGCATATACCCTACTTTGTCACTAATATTTAGAAGGATACAGAAGGGATTGAAGACGTAATTGTAAGTAAAATAAGTGTTTTTTACTATTTGTATAAAAAAAACCATGGCGTTGACTGCATGTCATATTGTAAAGCAGTTTTATAATAGTGTGCACTCAGGGCTAAATTGAATATGAGGTTGGCAAGTCTTTATCTGTGACTGCTGTGTATGTTAAGGATATAAAAGTAGTAAGGTTCTTTTCCTTGGCTATAAGGTAACCAAGCTTCATATTCTAACAAAGTATGAAAGCCTGTATCAAAGCAATTTAAAATTAGTAAATGTTGTAATTTTGGCCCGATGGCAATATGGATGTAAAAGCCTGAACAATGAAAACATCCACAGATTGGCACCACAGGAAAAACGGAATCTTCTTAAAGGAAGTTTATTTTTTGAGCACTTTCATCCACAAGGGACTTCATAAAAAAACTGAAGAGCTGACTAGAAGACAACTTTATAATACAAACTGACCAATCAGAAACAGCAAACAAAAATTAAATTAATTAAGTAAAAAGCACTTCCTGGCATTTGTGGAGATAACATTTTCAGCAGTGATTGCAATTAATTTCCTTAACATTTTCAGCAGTGATGGCAATGAATTTCCTTCAGAATGTGGTAGGTATGCTGGACAATATGGACAGGTAGATTTTTTTATCCAACAAGCTTCTACAGAGATCTGAAAGGATAACCAACAAGCAGACTGCTCCTGATCAGAATGGCATGATGGCTCTGACCAATCAATGCATTCCTTCCACCAGAGGTGGCCAGTCCCACAGGGACAAAGGCAGACAGTGGAAGTGGGGATCCTAAATGTAGGTTCAAAGAATGAGTTTTTTGAACATTACAGTCTGTTCTCAGACATTTACAATTTCACCAAAGAACTTTAATAGTATACAATTTAGTCATCTTCCGAAAGGCTTGTCTTTTATACCTAGTTAAAGACAAGTGTTGAAAACACTTTGGTTCACACAGGCTCACAGGTTGGTATTAGGCTATTGGCCCTAGGGCCTACACAAGCCTATCCATAACAATTCCCTGGCTATTTCTTCCCACAATATTTACTTCTCTGGACCCCCTGTCTAGCAGGGCGACTGATGTGATTCCCGGGGTGAATTTCCTATCTTCCATCCAATTGTCAAGTTTCCTTTTGAAGAGTGCCAAAGAGGCACTCTGCTTGACATGTATGGGCAGTCTATTCCAGAGTCTTGGGATTCTCTGGGTCATGAACCTCTCCCTCCAGCATGTTTTGTTTATTGTGATGACAAGGTTTAGATCTCTGGAGCATGTGGCTCTGAGGTATTGGAATTTCTGTAAGTGTAGCATGTCCAACAGCTGTGGGTTTGACATGGCCTTGTGTGTTAAGCAGAGATCGCCTCTTAGTAGACAATATGCGACAGAGTATAGCTGGAGTTTTTTTTTAGATGGTCAGCATAGGGCATCTGCTTTAGGCCTATGATTCTTTTAGTGAGGTATTTTTGCGGCCTTTCCAGTTGTTGCAGATGTCTTGAGAGTTACATATCAAATGGGGCGTTGTATTCTGTAATGGGTCTAATGAGGGATGAGTACAGTGGGACAATGACCTCCTTTTTTTCCTGGATGAAAAGCCCTTAGTGATGAGGTGTGCCACATAGAAGGATTTCATGACTGCTGTGGCGATGTGATTATACAAGGTGAAACCACTGTCCACCTGTGTCCCTAAGTCTCTTATCACACTTTCAGTGTTTAGTGTACTGCCACGTATGTGGTAATTCACGGGTATGTGTTTTTTCCCAAAGGGGATAACTATACATTTCTTGGCATTGAGCTTGAGCACATGGCTCTGGCACCAAGCATCTGTCTCTGTAAGGCCCTTTTGTAGAATATCCATGTCATTTGGGGATTCAATAATGGCTCCCAGTTTGCAGTCATCTGCAAACTTTGTTAGCCAGAGTCCCTTAGTGTTGGTCTGTACTTTAGAGAAGTAGATGCCAAGCAAGAACGGTTCCAGGACTGAACCCTGAGGTTCTCCACTTGTCACTTGTCTGGAGCTGGATTTGGCATCGGCTACTTTTACAGTGTGGGTTCTGTCAGTAAGTCAGTTGGCAACCCATCGAGTGACATAGGGACTAATGCCCAACTTAGTAAGTTTATCTAGGATTCCAGAGTAGGGGATGGTGTTGAAGGCCTTGGCGAGGTCCTGATAGGCTATGTGGACTGCCTTACCCTCTTCCACAGCTCTGGAGACTGCTTTGAAGAAGTCAATCAGGTTCAGGAGACAAGATCGGCCCTTTGATCAGTTTAAAACTGTTTTGTAGAAAGCTTAATTTAGCTTATGTTTTTCAGGACATTGAATACGATGATGAATGTGTTTTTAAGAATTCTATCTGCTTCAACCCTCCATTACAGGCTATTATCTCTGCACACGATTTGTGTGAGCAGGACATTTTGAGAATGGCTAAAGGTAAAGCTGACAATAAGTTAACTTACCCAACAAAGAAAGGAAAGTGTGGGTTGAACTTAGTAACAGACTTGATTTATGGTTTATGAAAGCCAATAATGGCAATGGTCTGGTTATTATGTATCAATCTGACTATATTAATGAAATTGAAAAGATGTTAACAAACCCTTTGGAATATAGATCTGTGACTCTGGCTGACATTCATTTGCTGTATAAGTACATTCACAACATCCTGCTTGACTTGCTTGCCAGTGGGTCAATTTCTTTTGGCTGTTACAAGTTTCTTCACATTGAACATCTTAAAACAGCAGTCCTATTTGGAATTCCTAAACTACATAGTCATTTTTTCCACTGCTCTTTAGACCAATAGTTTCTGCTTCTCAGATTGTAACCGAAACTATTTCACTTTTTTAGATAATTTTTGAATATCCTGGTGCAGAGACTGGACAGTTTTATCAAGGATTCCTGGCATTTTTTGGATTCTTTGTGGTCTTTCACTTCAGACATTTCGGCACTAGGTTATTCACCTAGGATGTTAAATCTCTTTACACCAGTATACCCATTGGTGAAGGGGTTGGATATCTGAGGTTATTTTTGGTTAAATATACCAGTTTTTCTAGTGACATGGTTAACATTTGTTGTGATTTGATGGAGGAGATGTTAGAAAATTGTCGCACCTTCTTTTGCTAACCTTGTAATGGGATAGTGGTTAGGTGCATTTGTTAAAAGATATTAATAGTACTAACTTTTTAAGGTTTATCTTGGGCTAAGTAGGAGAAAGTGTTCCATATTTGGATGTGGTAGTTAGTTGGGATGCTGCCAATCACAGTTTTTCCAGTGGGATCTACGGAAAACCTTGTTTCTCTTACAGTTATTTACATTACCTAAGTGCTCATGCCACTTACATGAAATAAATATATATTCCCAGAGGTCAGATGATCCGACTGTCTAGCTTGACCACTGACTTTGGTAACTTGTCCAAAGGTAGCAATGATATTATTATATTGTGTAGCAGTGGGGGTTATGATTTAGGCCTGTTGGTTAAGACTGATGAGGAGATTAAGCAGAATAGAGACAGTTTCCACCCATTTTGGTGGGGTTCTACCGCAGAAGAACAGTACTGATTCTAAATACAGCAGTAGTTTTATTTTGCAGATGACTGTTGATGACAGTAGCATTAGAAAAATTATCACATGCAATTAAAAAGTTTTTCAAGGGAATCCTGATGTATACACAGCGGTGGGTGCCTCTCCAAAATTTGTGTGTAAAAATCTAAGTGCATTAAGCATTGGTTGGAGAATGCAAATACTAGGATGCCTTTGCCACTCCACATATAAAAAAGTAGGTATGACAAAAAATAAGACTGAAACAAACCATGGCATAAGTTATACCCTATCATACTGGTGAACTGGTAAAAGTAAAGCAAGTTTATTGTGAGCAATTATTAATATATCATTTTTTTTCATGATGTCATGTAATCAAATATGTTTTGATTGGTTGGTTTGCCTTTTATGAAAGAGAATAGATATGCATTAATTGTCTGATGAAGCAGTAGATGTTACTGCAAAAGTGCTCACAATAAACTTGCTTTAGTTTTACCAGTTTACCAATTTGGATTACTTTCTGCTGAAGAGCTATGTATGGTTATAATTTATGCCATGGTTTGGTTCACAGTCTTATTTTTTGTCATAAGTTTTCATATATTAAGACAGTGGACCATTCATTCAGTTTGCTGCAGCCTTTTATTTAAAAAAGTGGGTATGTTTAAGTGTGTTTTTTGCAGGGCATGTAATTTTATACTTGAAGGCTCTGTCACTGTTTTGTCTCGTATGGAGAGAAGCATTGAGATTAAAGCGTGTTATAATTGTAACACCACAGGTTTGATTTACATTGCTTTCTGTCCACATTGTGATGCATTTTACATTGCCATGGCTATCAGAAAGTTATCTCAAAGAGGTAAAGCACACTTTTTTTGAGCACCTTTATTGAATTATCACTTGTGACATAGGCACATTTACATTTATATAAAAGTAATCAAACTATATTAACAAGTTAAAATTAACAAACATTATGCTTTGCATATATTGCTATATATCATATAACCTAAGCAACATTACATACATTATTCAATTCCTGCCCTTTTTAAATAAGAAACACCTTTATCAAACCTTCACTTACTACATAAGGGATCATACATTTATATCAATGAAAACAAACCACACTGACACAATCCTAGTTGCAAGCATTGTACATCACAAACCATAATGACACACTCCCAGTTGCAAACATTATGCAACACTTATAATCTACCCAATAGGTTTTAGTCAAACATTACGTAGCTCATTTAAGTCCTGCATTCTTTTAAGCTTCATTCCTTGCTGTATTTATTGTTCCCATAATTCCCATTTTTTCATATGTAGTTTGCTCCTACCTTTTTCTAAAGATCTCAGTTCCAGTCATTTTATCTCTGTTACTATATTCACTACTTCTAATATTGTTGGTTTAGATTTTGATTTCCATTTTCTAGTAACTGATTTTTTGGCAGCCACCATAATTAGAGACCGTAAGACCTTACCATGTCTAGGCAGTGTCATAGCTCAGAAAAATCATAGTTCATAGTTCATAGTTTCATACTAGGCTAATTGCCCTCATGGGCCATTTTAAGCCTAGCCAATAAGTCCAATGTGAGGATCAAACCCTGCACCTTGTGTTTCTAAGGTAAGCATCTTAACCACTACACCAACATCCCACAATCTTCCTCCGCCAACTCACTGCACTCCTAGAAAATATGTTCCCAATTATCTCTTTCTTCCCTGTCACACCTCCAACATTTGCTATCTACCTGAGGAAATTTTTTCTGGAGTCTACTTGGGGTATAACAATATCTATGCAAGCATTTCCAAGCAAAAAATCCTAAATCTTCTAGATTTTGTTGCATATTTGGGAGACACACAAATATCCTCCCATTGCTTCTTTGTCAATTGCTTATCCAGTCTCTCTTCCCAATCCTTTCTAACTTCCACTGATTGATTCTTATAGTTATCATGTAATATTTTATATGCTCTACTATTTATTCCTTTTTTTAATGGCAGCTTCTGTTCAAGATTCTACTAAAAACTCTACCAGTGCTGGTCTTTCATTTAGGACCCCACTATTTCTTTGTGTTTGCCTGTACTCTGATATCAAGCCTTGATAGGGAAGGCAATCTCTAACCAGCAGTCAAAACAAATTCTTGGCATCCTCCCATTCTATCATCTTTCCCTCTTTAGTTATTTGTTCCCAATACCTTGGTTCCTTTGCCAGTTTTCTCAAATAAAATCTAGACCCCTCTTGCCTATTGTCTATATCCCTAATTGCAATCATCTCTATCGGCAGAATCTCCTTTCTGCATTCTCGTGTTGGCTTAGTTCTTAGAATACTTTCTTCTACTTTATGGATATAATATTCTGTATGGTTATTATTATTCTCCTTAAAAGCCTGCATCCAAAATCCCAGTCTGTCCTTGTTTATTGAACCCCCCCCCCCCCGTTTCAACATTCTCTCTTTCCACTTTGAATTATAGTTTTCTGCTTGTGCTATGTGTAGGAGCCTTAACTGTGTAGTTCTGAAATACCCCTTCAAATTAAGTAATCCCAATCCACCCTGTCCTCCTGGAAGAATCAGCTTATCTCACTTGACTCTTGCTGTTTCCCCTCCCAGATAAAGTCATTCAGCTCTTTATTAAATGCTATCCACAGCTTCTCCTCTGGTTGATAAAAATATGCCTGACCTGTGTATAAGACTTTTTGACTGCTTGTATCTTACTTACCATATCTATATAACAAAGCTTACATTTTCTCACTTTTTGTATTATCTTTTGTGTAGTCTCTTCCTACACATCCTTAGCTACCACACCAGAATAATTTTAAATCCATACTCCTAAATACTTCATTTTATCATGTCCCCATAAATAAGGATATTGCTGAACTAATTCGTGTGTGGGTACATAATTTACCACAATTTATTGCCTTTGTTTTAGCTTCATTAATTTTGTATCCCAAAAATATTTGAAACCATCTCAAAATGTTCCACAACACTGTAATGTCTCTTTATGGTTTTGTCAGGTATAAAATATCATCTGCGAACAGAACCAGCTTTTCTTGACTACCATACCAATTATACCCTTAAATTTCTGAGTTCCTTGTTTTCTTTGCCAGTGGTTCTTAATTTAATGCAAATAACAAAGGGAATGAGGGCACCCCTGCCTGGTTCCTCTGCTCAAGCAGAAATGAACATAAAGGAAAGAGTTAAAGAACACTTGCATGCTGTTAAGAGCAAAGATACCAACAGTGTCCTATATAGACACACCTTAACATGTGGTTCCTTTAAGAAGTTCTGTTTTGCTAGCTTAGAAAATTTACCTTTGGGTGTTAGGGATGGTTATTTCCAGACGCAGCTGCTTAAAAAAGAAACTTTGTGGCAGCTTAAGCTGCAGGCCAACAAGTTTCCTTGCCTAAATGATACCATTTGTATAAAATGTTTTTTATAATTGTTATTTTAAAAATCATGTTATTATGTATTGAGTTATATTTATGTGCTGTGAATTCTGTGTATTTTTACCTTTTAGGTCTGCTATTTTGCTTAATTATTGTTTGTTATTTCTGACTGGTCAGTTTGCATTATAAAGTCGTCTTCTCGTCAGTTGTTCAGTTTTCTGATGAGGTCCCTTGTGGAAGAAAGTGTTGTTTGTAAACATGAACTTGTTAATACAGTCTGATTAGTTTTATATAAATGTAAATTTGCCTATGACACAAGTGATAGTTCCATAAAGGTGTTAAAAAAATAAAATGAAATAGACTTCCTTTAAGAAGACTCCATTTTTCTGTGGTGCCTATCTTTGGATGTTTTCATTGTTCAGTTGTGCTGTTCATCATCTCAGTGGTTTGTTTGTGTTGGATGTAAAAGTCTGTTGATCACATTGTTATGTTATGTCCCTTGATTTTATAGAGGTGGATATCTGCATTACCGTCGTTCTGAGCAAATACGTGTGAAAACAATAAGATAAATGAAGTGCATTGGAAATGGTAGTTCTTTTGTATTTGCAAAGGCTTTCACCTGGAAACAAGAAGTCTGTAGGTGCAAATAATTAAAATCAGAGGGCTGAACAATGTGTTTTGGGAGAAACTTTTTTTTTTCATGCAACTGCAAAGTTTGTAACCGTGGTCTACTATTACTAATTAGGAGATGAGACGTTTGCAGGTGTGATCATTTAAGCATGAGATGTCAGAACCGTATCTGTTTAATTTTCCAAGTCTTTTGGGTTTCTAATACCATGAAAGGAATGGACCCCATTCTTAAATCAAAGTATGATTAAAGTTCATGAGATTAGTATTGTTTCAATCTTTGATGTTAGCCAGAAGTGCTCTTTGCAGCACTCACAATGTGCCCAGTAATGACTCCTTCTGCAGTTCATACAGAGTTGCATGTATCGGTAACAAGTCCGAGTTGTTGTATGTCTGTTCGGCTTTTCCCGGTTAGGGGTCACCACACGGGTCCGCTAATGATTGGCAGTACATTTTTTTTTTTTATGGTGCCGACGCCCACGCCCATTCACGCATGTCTTTTGAATGCCACTCAACCGTGGGGAGGACATGCAGACTATACACAGAAGGCACTCCACCTGAGAATAGAACAGGAGAACCTCTTGCTGTGAGGCAACAACGCTACCGCTGCACCACCGTACAGTTGTAAATTCTTTTGTGTAAGACCTATTGCCCTTACTGCTATTAGAGCTGTTTGGGTATCTTTCTTCCACATTGCCCTCATTTCTACCTGCAGATCCTGATATTTTATGGCTTTGTGTGTCTCTGTACATAAGACACTGTAGCCACTGGGTGTAGCAATTTCAATGATCAATGTTAATTTGTCTTCTTTTCATGGACTAATATATCTGGTTTTGCATCTATTTTTTGAACTGTTGGTAATGGGTTATTCCATATGATTAAAACGTTATCATTTTCTACAACACTTGTGGGTCATGTTTCCAATGTTTTTCAGCTACTTCAATATTATGATGTTTGTACAATCCTCAATGCAACAGTCTTGACACATTTGTTAGGCCTTTCAGTATACAGTCCTTCTGCCATTAGTATATCACAACCAGCAACAAGGTGTGCAACTGTTTCCAATTTTGTTTTACAAAACCTACATTTGTACATCACCACTCGTTAACCGTTCCTGTGTTTGATCATGCTCAATATGAGGTTGTTACAAGAGTTTTCTATACTTGCAAATATATTTCCACATTTTCCAAATTTCTTGCCTTCTTTTCTGATCCTTTACTATATATTCTTTCTTTTGTTTTTTGGGACTTTCACTTGCTGCCTGATTTTTATCTACATCTGGTTGGAATTCCATTACTGCTTGACACCGATATGCTTCTGCTAAACTAAACAGGTTAGTCATCTTAGACTTATTCTCCTCATGTTTAAAAACTTTCACTACATTTGGGTCTTGTGGGGTCAGCAGATATGCATGCAGTCCCACAAATGTAGATCTGTATATGTAATCAGTTTCATGGAGGCCCATAGCTCCTTCAGAATGGGGAATATGTAGTCTTGCTATACACTCTTTTATTTTATAAATCATTTGATGAGCATGAAGCATCCTTATTGCTTTTCTGTCCAACACCTTTTGGTACCAGTCAATCACCCCAAAACTGTAACTTTGGACAGGAAGAGCAAATATCTGCTGAATGAATTGTGCACTGTACACGGTAATTAATATTTAAACATATGATGTTAAGCTGTACTGTGAAAAGTAAATGAAATTTGACCCTGTGGGAAGTGAATGTGATGCACACATAGTTGCTTCTCAGTAGCCTTAGTACTTTAATGCATTTAATTTAACAGTTCACCATTTAGTTTATTTATTAAAAGCCATCTAGTCAACTTTTTCTTAGGGCAAAAAGGTATTGTTTCCTGAAAGTGTGCAAGATGTTTTTCACATCTAGGAGGGAAGTGAGATAAGAAAAGAATAGATAGCAATTAGTGTAATAAGTGGGAATGCAAGCTGTAACATGCACTTTAGCATGGGCTACCTTAAATTTAGATTAGACAATGCTTGTGGGTACAGCTGTCTATTTGGGGCAACTGCACCAATCTGGAGGGGTAAACTTTATTTGTTGAAAATGCAAATAGTCCTGTGTGTTTCTTCTAAGTTACAGGGGGATGGGGAGTGTGAACATTTCTCCTTTTTTTTTTTTTTTTTGGTGTGTTTTCATTGAAGCAAAACCCTTTGAAAAATATAGATGAAAAGAAGCAGCTACATAAGAGAACATCACAAAGTCAAATTCAAACGGAGAACCAACCCATGTACTAGCCTGTGGGAAAAAAGTGTTAAATCACTAAGAAAAATCACATAAAGTGAGGAAACGCAAAAGCTTGTTGAATAAAGTAAGCCAAATAAGTAAAAAATAAACCTTTATTATACACACTATAAGGGTTGTTACTACTTCAAAAGTACTATTGCTAAGCATACTATTCTAACTAAGATATTGTGTAAACCATTCCATCCCAGAGTCATGGAGAATAACTGAAAACAAGCCCTTTATGTCAATTGTAACTAAAATAAGGTCCTCCACTAAACAAACGTTTTGGATTTTCATAAGAAAATCCCATGAGTTCTTAAGAATATACACTTCATTATTTCAATGTGTCCTTTAACTTTAGGTCAATAAACTTGGCTAATGCATGAGTTTTTGAACCTTTAACATTAACAGTGGAAGGGCATCTGTAATGTCTGTTGATTTTCTGTATTCCAAAACTGGATGGAATCCAAGGAAAATCGTTCCTAAAAAATATATTGGATATAACATTATGAATCTTGGAGTATGCAATATTTAGTTGGTTCCTGGATACTTCCTCACATGTTTTGTAAAATCACACTCTTTCCATTCTGCAGTTGTAATCTGTAATGTCCATTACCACTAGCATCCCTCCATTGTCAGGGTTCATCTCAAACCCTTATTACCACATATTTTATGTAACAAATTCATTTCATTATTACTAATATTACGTGTTGGTATATCTTTATTGTCCTTGAATAAATTTCTCATGCCATGTTCAGCATCACCAAACCAAGTAATAAAATGTAGTTTTCTCATAAACAGTTTTAGGTCAATCAATGATGGTCTGTCGCCCGACGCCGGTCAAATGTAGAGTGGCTGATTGCCGGTCAATGGGCGGCATATACAATTCATGCCAGCACGGTTGGGCTCAGTGACTGATGGGTCAGTCCCCATTTCAGTTCTTTTGCATGTGCCGTTGATCAGAAGATTAGAACTGAAAGTGTTTCCAGGGCCTCAGAACTTTTTATTAAGTTTCAGACCGAATCAAAGTTATATTTCACTTTATAACTATATTCGATTTTTCGCTTAGTAGTTTGATGTATTTCAGAGTTAAAGTAGGAATTGTTTTGTTGGGAAACACGACCCTGTTAGGGATTACCATACTTTGTGTATTGATTGTTTAGGGATTAAGATTTACGTTGTTGGATCGCGGTTGTAAGATGGGAAATAAAACGGAATTATGGAGAGCCATAATTGACAAGCCTCGTTTTCAATAGAAGGTTCAGTAATGCGAAAGGAGCGCCCGACAAGCGACGCCCGCGCAAGCAAAAGCCAGCGATAAAGATTTAAGCAGGTTAGAGTGGTCCTGCTAGCCTAGTGCCTGGTTCTTTATTATTTTGGAGAGATGAGGTTCTGCCAGGTGCAGGCAGAGGTTATCCTGAGAGGAAGTTGTTACAGGAGACTTCCTTGGAGAGGTGGGGCGAGCCTGAGGTTCCTTCAGGTGGCTGTTTGGGCAGGCTGTTTGTAGTTCTGGCCTCCCTTCTCCCCCTAGTTCAGTTTGTCTTTGCCCCTCCTGATAGTGCTTAAAGGCCAGAGGCTCTGCTTTGTAGGTGGTTAGACTTCCTCTCTGTTGATTAATGGTCTTAAAGAGGCTAGCCTCTGATAGAGAGAGATTTTGGGACTGAGGTAAGAGGCTGAGGTGGCCTAAGACTGGGGAGCCTTAGGCTTTTGAGAGTTTGAAGACTTGTCTTCGGAGGGCCTTCATCCTGATGATCCCCTTGGATTTCTATTCTCCTCCGTGGGATGAGTCATGAGGATTTCATTTTCTCCTTGAGTATTTCCCTGAGAGACTTTGTACTCTGAGGGGGAGTCAAGAGAATTGATTCCAGGGTTTCCTTCTGATTCTCCTGATGGTTCTGTTTCATTTAGAAGGCTATTTTTACCTCCTTGCCTGAATACTCCGGGTGGTCCTGAATGTGGTGAAGAGATTTTTGCAGAGGGATTTTTGATCCTGAATTCTTCAAGGCCCTTAGCCAGGCCTCTAGGGATAGGTACTGAAGATGTCCTGCTCAGGGTGAGAGTTTCGCGCAGACTAGGGCTCTCCCGTCCCTGGGCAGAAAGGGGCAATAAGGATAAGGGCCTTAAGCGTCCTGGAATCAAATGTCTGGCTAAAGAGTCAAGGGCTTGGGAGTCACTTTTACATGTGAAGGCTTCAAAGAAAACTGCCTTGAGGTTAAAAATCAGTCAGTGATCCATAAATATCAGAAATCTAGTGTGGATGCTTGCAGAAGAAGGTCTAAGGTGTGATGAACTGGTATGGTAGCATTCTAAAAAGTCAGTTTTGGATGTTAGTTTGTCTGAACAGGTGCCTGCTGGCTGCGGAAGTGATGCTTTGATGCTGCAGGCCTCCCTCTGTTTCTTGTGTTCTTTGAATGTTTCTTCGAGAGATCAGAACTTAGCTGGATTCAGCAGTACAGTTTTGATGCCTGTTCAAGGATTGCGGATGCAGTGTTTGGTTGAGCCTATGGAAGTCTGGGCTTGTTGAGAGGACAAGACTAAAAACATGCAGTTTGTCAAGATTTTTTAAAGGTGCAAAGAGGAAGTAGAAGAGTATTCAAGGTTTAGTAGAAATTTTTACACTAGCCAGTGAGTCAAGCAGAGGGTAGGGGCAGCAGTCTTAGGTAGGTCTAGCCGTGTTAGGGGAGGAGCTCACCTGCTCCAGACTCCAGGACAGGCAGGGTAGGTGCCCCCAGCCTAGGGAGGCCACCTACCTCCTCAGGGGATTCTACAATCTCCCTTTTCTGGCTGGGCATCTGTTCTCAAATGGCAGCTCTCTCTTTCAAAGGCTGTCTCCTTTTCAAAGAAGATTACAGCAGGGGTTCTGAATTTTCTTGGGTTTGGAGGCTGTCAACAGGTTTTACATCTTCCTCCTTTCATACCTTCAACAGCTCAAATTCCCCCCTCTTACCCAAGGTTAAGCTCAGACAATCGCTGTCTGCTCTTGTTCCAAATAATAGCCAGTGATTCCTGTCTACTGCCAAAGGAAGATTCCAAGCTACTCTGTCTGTTAGTACCCAAAGAAGGATTAGACCTCTTCCTGGAGACCACTTATGGATTTATCAACATTCAAACTGTTCTGGTTATTTTCAAGTTGTACATGTTACAACAAGAACACTGATCACTCGCAACTGGAAGATCACTGGATTGCTACTTTAGGATCAAGTTTAAGCTTACCTGCCTTGCATCTAAGGAGTAAGCATACAAAGTATCTGCGTTTTTCTCTGCATTGCCTCTTTTCTCATCCTAATACTGCCTCTTCTTATATCCAATCAAGCTCCCAGAAGTTCACAATTTCACAGGCCCAAAGATCGGCCCTTCAGCATTCAGCCTCAAATCTATCCTGCACTTCTGGCTCAAGTGAAGGCCACTGCTGAGAAAAAGATAAAGAATCTAAGATTACTGGAATACTATGCAGTGGGTAAGATGCTAGAAAGACTTAAAATCCAGTCCAAGTCCAATCTCTAGTACAAAAGATAGACATGCGCTTCGTGTGTGAGACTGAACAGCAGCCCAGATGGCCTTTTTACCCCCGGACAAACAAAAGAATCTATCCAGTTACTCCAATCTTATATCTTCGTCCGGGGGCTGACTGCAAGGGACCAACTCAAGCCTTTTAGGTTTTTGGTTCATTTGAGCTGTCTGGCTTCTAGGATTAAAACTGTATGCATATGCATTACAACTAACTGTATCTAATTTATCTTCTGACACAGCACAGAGATATTCATCAAAAATTCAAATAATACCAAACATGCAAATGGAAAGATGTGGTGGGCTTGGCCTGTGGACACTGAAGGGGGACAAATTCTCCAACCGGGCCTCAGATTGATGATTTGGAAGCTCATCTGATTCCTAAGCCTTTGGGGAAAGTGAAGCCCCCAAAAGGGACACATGACATGGCCAATGCTGGAGGGCCATCTACAGCTCATTGAAATGGAGACTAGAAAAGAGATGTTTTACTACATGGCTTTCATGAGTACATTCAAGACTGAACAGCTGTTGGGGCAGGCAACTAACACAACTGACAACAACGTGTGCAGGTGGTACATCAAAGGGGAAGGGCAACACACAACTATCATGTGTGCAATGAAAACATGGGGGACTGGGTTCTGCTTGCAAGTAACTAACTCACGAATTGAGGCAAGGAGCACATTCGGAAGCTAGATGTCCATAGCAGGCAGATATTTCATCCTGGACAGTGGAAACAATGAGATGAAACACAATCAATGCGCTGTTTCCCCACGAATGGAATCATCATCTTGTCCATTTTCAAAATTGACCACCTCATGGGGAACCACAGCCATGGCGTTTTTTGTTTTCCACTAAACCACCAGCACTCTTTGAAGTTGGAAAAATCTTCATGTCTTCCTCCAAAATCTTCTCTTTCTTTCTTCATTTGGAAAATCTCAATGTGTAAAGGCCAAACCTCTTCCTCTTAGCCCAAAGGTGCTTGACCCTTTTTTACAACCCATTCCTGATACGTTTTATAAGCCAGCATGGCCTGTAGCCCATGGTCACCACAGGATGTCCCATCTGTTGAACGAGAAGTGTCACATCTCCTGCTCTTCTTTCTCTGTCCAGCTCTCAATCTTTTCAATGTGCCTATGGTCTTTTCTTAGACAGCAGGTCTCAACTTCCTTTACAAAGAAGAAATATGAGATCATATTTTAACCTAGATTAAAAAGTGAAGAAGTAGAAGCCAAGAGAGAGTGTAAGAGGAAAATTTCGAACTTTAATTTGATGCTGATCTATTTTTGGCTCATTTTTGAGAGATATCGTAGGTAGTTATTTCACAATCTCACTGAGATAGTGATTCTTCAAAAGATTCAGATTGCAATTCTCACTATAGCAGCCTATCATTATTGTTTCACCATGATTTTCTTCAAGAATTTTCAGCAATTTCTTAGAGGTTTTAGAGATAGCAGACCCAAGAACCTACTTCCCAACTGCTTCTCATCTCAACAATTTTGTCTACTGTTTGACTATTGCAATGAACTGCCTTTTGTTGGCCATTACTTACTGAAGACTGAACTACTCTGTCATGGAAGACCTTTTGGTTTGTTACTCTTTTTTAAGGAGGGCTTAACATTTTTCATTTTTTTTATAATCTTTTGGTATTTAAGATAAAGTGGTTTCCTATAGTGCTTTAAAGTCTTCTAAAGTGGTTCCTACCTAAAAACTAAACACTTTCTTAAAAACTAAAAGATTTCCTTTGTAAAAGGCAGAGCATTTTGAATGATTTTTTAGACTTAGATGTACATAGATGTACATTTTAAGCAATGCTAGGAATTTGATTTGAGTTCTCTTTTTCTTTGTTTCAGCAGTTTGTTGTTTCAGAGGGCAAGCCTCTGTTCAAAACATGTCTATTTCAAACATTGCATTTTCCTTGTTATTTGTTATTTTTTTGCATTTTCATTGCATTTGTTATGGCTTCAGCTGGGATAGGGGCCTCAAGCCACACCTTCTACTGCCTACTGGGCATTTCAACAATTTTTAGGGCAACACTTGGAGTTCAGTGCATACTTTCTGGAGTTTCAAGTATTGCATTAAGCATTACCACCTTCCTCTCTACTCTAAGTCTAGGGCTGGTTTTGCCAGCTATTTTTATCAGGCATCCCTTCAGCTTGCCTTCCTCCCCCATTTGCCAGCCTCTTGGGATTCTGCTTTTTAGTTAGGACTGCAGGGACTGCAGCAATGAAGAGAGAAACAGTTTTGTACCTACCATAAATGTGTAGATGTTCGATGATCCCCATATTGCTCCAGTCCACATCCCCCTCCTTCCCCTCTAGGGGTGGTGTGTCTGGTGGTTGTGGTGGTGATATATATTTGTATATGTTGTATATGTTATATTTTGCAGGTATGTGGTGTGTGTGTTTTTTTTTTTTGTCTTTTTTTCTCTAGGGTCTTCTGTCATCTGGGGCAAGAAAATGAGATGCGATATGATGTCATGGTCATGACGCACCTTGACGACGCCAGATCGTCTCCAGTCATTGACACACGTCATACATTCTTTAACATTCGGGACCGGACAGCGGACATGACCACCCAATAGTTAGGACTGCAATGTGGATCCTCGAACATCTACATTTATGGTAGGTACAAAACTGTACTTTTTATCTAAATTCCCTTTTCTAGAACTTACAAAAGTCATCCATCTTTCAAATAATGAGGCGCGCTTGGTTGTAAAAAAAAAGAAAAGAGCTGAAATTGTATATTTTAAAGTGATTTCTATGATTTGTTACTATTATTCATAATCATTGGGATAGATCTTGTTCACCCTCCCCTTCTTTCTCTGTTGTGGTGTAAATTCCATAGTAGAAGCACCTGGTAGTTTAAATGTTGGGGATGTCCTTCCAATCTGGTTCCTTTTCTATGATTCATCAGTCTCTCTGACTTCAGAAGTGGTGGGGAACCTAAAGGGATCTCAGAGGTGTCATTGCAATACACAACACCATTGTTTGGTTGACCATCATCCCCACAAATGGAGAGCCCATATTCGAGGAGGGGGTAGGCTTTTTGTGGTCATAGTCTGCTTTGTTGTGTAGCAACTTCTTTTGTTTTCTTCTCCTAACATCATTTAATACTGTACCAATATTCCTAAAAATGTTATTATAGTCATTTTATGGTGTTCAAAAACAAATCTTTAGAGACTATAAGATCTAATTACGTAATACCAACCACCAATTTATTTATGTTTAATTGATTATGATGTACTAGAGTTCCTATGAGTTCAAAATCTTTCCAATTAACAATGCCTGTGTACAGTGCTATATTGGCTCATCTGACAAAGGGACATTCACAGTTACTAGCATTTAGATGTAACAATGATACATTACAATAATGCTATGCACTGGGCTGGACTTAGGTGAAATGGCACCCTAGACACTGCCTACTGTTTCAGCCCCTCCAAAAAACACACACACACATCCTGTATGCTCCCCTCTGTTTCTCCCCATCTTGGGTTCCCCACACCATGCACATTATATTTTTATTCTTTCTCATATTTTACCTTTCTATTCCGCTTTTTCAAGAATCCATAACTTTATATATGATCTAAAGTGCTTTTTTTTTAAGTTTTTTTTTTCATTTTACCCAACCTTTTCATCCAATAATGGCCTGAACAGAAATTATGATTAAAGAAAGAAATTCAGTGCTACTGTTCAGCTTTGATTTTCCCTTGCATCCTTTCAGCAGACCTTTACTGACCAAGACAGCACATTAATAACTATTTAGGAAATAACGCAAACTGGGACCCCCAAAAGCCATAGGGGTTATAGATGCTCTAGAATGTATTTTAGAGCATTTGCCAATCTTTTAATCCAACAGTGGCCTAATCAAAAATCATGTAAGAAAAATAATTTCAGTCTTATTTCTTTCTTTCAATGAAGGCATAAGTTGTGCCCAAGGCTTAATATTCAAAGCTGACAAAACAGTAGTGCACAATAAACTAACACGCCAATTGTTATGAGGATATGCTGATCCTGTCTGGGAATACTGCCTGCCTCCTTAACTGCCTGCCTCCTTAATCCCCCTAAAAATAGTCACTGCCTATGCATCTTTCTGGTATTAGACTGGAATGAAAGCAGAGACTCAAATGGTCACAGTCATGTACTTCAAGTGACTGCTCGCATACATATATGTATAGCACGCCTCCTGACTCCTCACCCCAACCCCCAAAGGCAGCTTATATACATGCTTGATGTCTGATTGTGAGAAAAGTGAAAAAAAAATAATGTTTGCAGTAATGTATTCTACTTTGTTGCTCATAGACAGTACACTGTCCCAACAGGCGCTAAAGTAGCTTTCTTTGTACTTCTCTGAGATCTGTGATAAATGTAAACGAAGCAATGACCACAATAAATCCCCATCCCCCTGTACACATGCATCTGAGCAGGGCTGGTTTTAGAATGGGTGCAGTTGACAGCAGAGACCATTATCAGTTTTATTGTACCAGGGTCATATCACAACTCTATTCAGGTTAAAGTCGTAACCAGAAAATTAAGGCATCATTTTTCCCCAACCAGAAACTGCTTTTGTGGGGCCCCTATGCCATCAAGGTTGAAGAAGGGGGCCCCTCTCTATCCATTTATACAGTCTGGGAAGGGGGATTACCAGATTCCTAGAAGATCTAAGTGTCTGAATGTCTTGTGATATATTCTGTGCCTTACTTTTGAAATCTAATTACTTGTAAGCTGCAGTTTGTACTGATGTGTTTTACCCATGTGTGTGTCCTGGCATCGTTGGATGTGTGCACTGATAAAAATCAGTGAACCCTGACAACCCAATCCAACAACTTGGTCTTTCTCTACTTAACTAACTATTAGCAAGCCAGCCATTCTATTGATCTGTTGGGTTATGTCATAATGTACAGTTATGCCTGCTGAGTTCAACCTTTTTGTATACTATAGCATTTTCCTGTTGTGCTAAACATTTGTGAAATGATTTATTTATATTCTTGTCTTGCTCTGTTAACCTTTAGCATGTGCCAGTATATTCCTACTGTGTTATACCTTTTGAAATTATGTTTCTATAGCCTTTTTGCTCTTGTTGAGTATTATTGTACTATTATTATTACTTCTGTGGAGCTTTTCTCCCTGGGCCTCCGCTGAAAATGGACATTTATCCAGTCGGACTTTCCCAGTCAACAAATGTAAAATAATAAATAAATAAAAATAAATTTTACACACACACACACACACACACACACACACACACACACACACACACACACACACTCACGCATGCATAAGTCAAAGCAATACTAGATTTATACTGACTTCAGCAAATAACAATATATTGTGCAACACTGGTATTGCCATATGAGATCAGTGACTGCTATTTAGCAGTTGTCAAACAGACGTAAGTCACTTTTATTTACCTCATTGAGGAGTAAATGAATACCTGTCACTGTCCCTGATTTCACAGATATTCCCTGATTTTGCCTCATAATTTTGATCTGTTTTTCATTAAAAAGTTTTATTTGCTGGTAAATAACTTATTCAAAATTACAGACCGTTAATAAATCCAGACATCATAGCTGTATACTTCTTATTGTCCAAAAAATGTCTGCTGATGCAAAACGTGTTATTCTAGTAACTTTTAAGTGACTTACAGTAATGTTTAAAATGTGTTCCTCATTTTGAGCCGTCATTCTGCTATTAGTTTGGCACTGAAAAGAATTCTTCAACAAAGATATTGAGAGTTATAGTATCGGATGTTTTGCCAGTATTTATTAAACTCCATGAAAAAGAAACCATCCCTGAAGATCAGAAGCATTATTAGCTCTTCTTAAAATCCATGGTGGGCACTACGATCAGTCACTCTGAGCTGCTGATCTCTCTATTGCTTACCTTGCTCATATTCATTATCAGCTTTCTCCTAAAAGCGTCATATCACAGACCTGTTCAGGTAAAGATAATCAAAATACATTTTTTCCTCATTTTTTCCAGAGCTTTTGTGGGGCACCTACACAACCAAGGATGATTAAGTGGCCTCTGAAGCCACTGGTACTCCAGGTACCTAAAGCTGGCTATGCTGTTAGTTTTAATGGCAGATGTCCGCCAGCAGGGTTTAACTAAGCCAGAGGCATTATGTCAGTGTTAAAATATTTAATGGAATTGTCAAGCCTGTCACTTGACAAAACACTGTTACTATAACTAAATATCTTTGAATTTTGAAGGAGCTATAAATAAGAGTTATTATTACCTTGTACTATGAACTGTCTGATAGTTTCTAATATTTTTCAGCCTTATCTCTATGTAAATACCACTGACATATCTGCTTGTTGATGCATGTTTTATTGGCGCTTTTCTCCCTGGGCCTCCGCTGAAAATGGATTTGTTGTCCAGTCAGACTTTCCAGGTCAACAAATAAAATAAATCACCCACCTGGTTTGGTAAGCATATAAGAGTACTGTACTCGCTTTTGTTGGTTTAACAGGCATGTTACAAAATATCAAGATAAGATAACTTGCTGTGGTTGGGGGCCCCCCAGGATCAGGGGGCACCCAGCGACCGCAGGCCTCGCTGGTGCCTAAAACCGGCTATGCATGTATGTAGTCATTTAGTTTGTTTAAGTTTAATGTTCCTGCTATCCATCCTGATGTATTTGTATACAATAAACTACTTAAATGAACACCCAAGCCTCAAGGTCTTCCTAATGCACATAAGAAGAGCGACATGGTGTCAGAATGGGATCCAGAGTTACAGCCATGAGGCAACTGGTTAAAAGTTGGAGGAATATACAGGAGTGGATCATCCCTACTGCTCAAATGACTCACAAAACAGGTCGGAAACAAATTCCAGGTACTAAAACTTGCTTAAATTATTTATTTTGCTATAAATAGAAAACAAAGCACTCAGTGCTCAGAATGAATTTCTTGTTAAACAAAATGTCAGAAACTGACATATTGTTAAAAATATTCAAAATAATTACAAAAACATTTGAAACAATATCTGAATTGCATAAAATGTAAAAAAAAGGAAAATTTTATTTTTTTGCTATGTACTACTTTTTTGTAATAATTAAAGCTATTCAAAATATCCGGTGTGCAAAGTGTTTGCATGTGTGTGCAGTATTAGTGTAGTTAGTTCACAAAGTAAAGTTGTTTCAAAGAATATTTTGCAAAGTACAGTTATTTCAAAGCATATTTCTCAAAGTACAGTTATTTCAAGGCATATTTTGCAGAGTTCAGTATTTCAAAGAGTTTATGGTGCATTTGAATATTATTACAAGTACCTGGTGTGTGTGAATGTTCGTAATTAAGGGCTATTTTGCATTGTGTTTTATTGCAATCTGTGGGCATGCCAGATGGTTATTATAGGCCTGCACCACTTGTGTTTGATAACAATACTGGAGAAAATTAGAGAGTTTTTGAGCAGGAATATAACATTTTCATACAGACTGCTTTTTCTGACAAAGACGCATGTACAGAAGCATTTATTCTGCTTAATTTAGCTGGTTCAGAGGCTATTGAAAGAAAGTGTTCATTTGTGTATGCATCTGCTGTGTTTGCAGGGGAGGGGGAAGACCGCCATATAGTGGTACAAGCTGAAACAATGGAAGACCCTGAGTGCTTGAAATGTAAATTTAGAGAAATGTGTCACTCCCAAACAAATATTACAATGAAAAGGGACTTATTAAGGGATCAAAAGCCTGGTGAAACTTTTGCAGCTTATATAGCTGACTTGAGAAACATGGCTAAAACATGCAGATTTGGTGATATGAGAGATGAGTTGATAAAAGACGGGCTTGTGGATGGTATTAATAATGACACAGTGAGAAAGAGTATGCTTTGAGACAGTAATTTAACATTAAATAAAGCCATTGAGATTTGTCAGATGTACGGGCTTACAGAAAAGCACACAAATATGCATACAAATCAGAATAGCTATTGAAGGCACAGTGACAAACCTCATGCTGATAGTATGCAGCAGGTGGTTAAAAAGAAACAGGCCCAAGTACATGGCAGCTACTGCAGGTCCTGTAACGGTCCCTGGGAAACCCAGAGTCTTTCCAGCAAATTCTAGAGCATGCTCAATGAAGCATAAAGTTAAGTCAGCAAAGTCAAAACATGTGACCTCACCTAGCTTCATAGTCAACTGTCATAGTTGTAGTGGTAATCTTGAACCCAATCCAGAAAAGTGCTTAGCTTTTGGTCAGCAGTGTCATTCTTGCAATAAGTGGAATCATTTCAAAAGGTTTGTAAATCACACATTCTTTTATTAAAAGACGGCATTCCAAGAGGCAAGTTGATCAGTTAGAAAGCTGTGGACCTACTTTTTATGTTGATGGTGTGTCTGCTTGGTGAAACAGTTAATGCAGTAGATTTGTAGGCAAATAATGAGATCTTTAGTACTGTTTGGATTAGTGGGAGCCTCATAGAGCTCAAAGTAGATACTGGCTCAAAGTTAGGTTATGTCAACAGAAACATTTGCTAGAGTAAAAGCTGCAGAACAACTTGATTTGACAAAACGTGTTGCTTATGGTGGTGAAGATATTCAAACCGAAGGCTCAGTAGTGCTTTCATGTTACTGTGCTGGGAACAGCTATGACAGGCAAGGGTCCCATGCAGTCATTATTATGCCTCAGAGACAGTTTTAAAATGGGACTGCTTTCATTTAATAAAGAAGTTCCCCATGTAAGCCTGCATGACAACAGCTCAAATTTCACCAAAACTATTTTTTCTGAGTATGCCGATATTTTTGCAGACAAACTAGGAAAACAACTAGTTGTGTACTCCATGAAGCTAGACCCAGAGGTCAGCCCAGTTATCAGACCAGCATGGAAAGTTCCAGTAGCTATGCAAAGCCGAGCTAGACAAATGGTGCAGCTAGGAGTAATTTGTCCAGTAGAACAACCTACTGAACGAGTGTTTTCCATGGTAGTAGCTCAAAAGAAAAACTCAGATGATATCAGAATATGTACTGATCCAAGAGATTCATAGGTTCATAGGTGGATACTAGGCTATCGGCCCTAGGGCCTATACAAGCCTAGCCATAACAATTCCCTGGCTATTTCTTCCCACACTGTTTACTTCCCTGGACCCCTGTCAAACTGACGTGATCCCCGGGGTGAATTTCCTTTCTCCCATCCAATCATTAAGGTTCCTTTTGAAGAGGGCCAAAGAGGTGCTCTGCTTAACATGCATGGGCAGTCCATTCCAGAGTCTGGGGAGTCTTTGGCTCAGGAACCTATCCCTCCAGCATGTTTTGTTTATTGTGATGACAAGATTTAGATCCCTGGAGCGTGTGGCTCTGAGGGATTGGGATTTCTTTAAGTGTAGCATGTCCAACAGCTCTGGGTTTGACATGGCCTTGTTAAGCAGAGATTGCCTCGGAGTAGATGATATGTGACAGAGTATAGCTGGAGTTTTTTAAGGCGCTCAGCATAGGGCATCTGCTTTAGGCCTGTGATTCTTTTAGTGAGGTATTTCTGTGGCCTTTCCAGTTGTTGCAGATGTCTTGAGAGGTACAAATCAAATGGGGCGTTGTATTCTATAATGGGTCTAATCGGGGATGAGTACAGTGGGACAATGACCTCCTTTTTTCTGGATGAAAAGCCCTTAGTGATGAGGTGTGCCACATAGAAGGATTTTCAGACTGTTGTGGTGATGTGCTTATCGAAGGTGAGACCACTGTCCACCTGTGTCCCTAAGTCTCTCATCACACTTTCGGTGTTTAGTGTACTGCCACCTATGTGGTAATTCACAGGTACATGTTTTTTCCCAAAGGGGATAACTATACATTTCTTGGCATTGAGCTTGAGCTCATGGCTCTGGCACCAAGCATCTGTTTCTGTAAGGCCGTTTTGTAGAGTATCCACATCATTTGGGGATTCAGTAATGGCTCCCAGTTGGCAGTCATCTGCAAACTTTGTTAGCTAGAGTCCCTTAGTGTTGGCCTGTACTTCAGAGAAGTAGATGCCAAACAAGAGAGGTCCCAGGACTGAACCCAGAGGTACTTCACTTGTCACTTGTCTGGAGCTGGATTTGGAGTCAGCAACTTAGTGTGGGTTCTGTCAGTAAGCAACCCATCGAGTGACATAGGGATTAATGCCCAGCTTAGTAAGTTTATCTATGATTCCAGAGTGGGGGATGGTGTCAAAGGCATTGGTGAGGTCCAGATAGGCTGTGTGGACTGCCTTACCCTCATCCATGGCTCTGGAGACTGATTCGAAGAAGTCAATAAAGATCTAAACAAACCATAAAAAGACTTCATCATCCAATGCACACAGTCAAAGAAGTTGCTGTTCTCTTGCCAAATGCCCCTGTTTTTTCTGTCTTAGATGAAAAGAGTTCATTCTGGCAAATTTTGATTGACCGAAAATCTTCACTGTTAACCATATGAGGTACACCATTTGGAAGATACAGATTTCTGAGAATGCCATTTAGAATAAATTCTGCTAGTGAAGTCTTGCAGCATACAATGGAACAATTTTTTTTTTGCTATCTATGTGCTATTATAGTAGATGATATTCTGGTAGGAGGCAGTGGTGAAGTCAAACATGGCAGAAACCTCAAGAAAGTATTGGAAAGAGCACATGAAGTGAATCTTGAGCTGAATCCTCAGAATTGCAAATTTAGGCTACGAGAAATTATTTATGTTGGTCACTTGTTTACCAGTTCAGGCTTACGACCAGATCCTTCCAAGCAAACTGCAATTCTCGAGATGTCAGCTCCAGATAATGCTCAAGGTCTACAACATTTTCTTGGCATGGTCAACTATCTAGGCGGGTTCATTCCTGATTTAAGCCAGCTTTCAGCACCACTCAGAGAGCTGACACACAAAGATGTAATTTGGTCAGAACAGCACTAAAGAGCATTTGATGCCCTGAAATCGTCCATCAAATCACAGCTACTATGATGTTCACAAACCCGTTATTCTTTCCTGTGATGCTTCTAAGTTTGGTCTAGCTGCAGTCATTCTTTAAGAAGGTAGACCAGTAGCCTATACATTGTGAACTCTTACTCATATCAAGATGCAATATGCCCAGATTGAGAAAGAGCTTTTGGCAATTGTTTCCATGTTCGAAGTTCCATGATTATATTTATGATCAGCCTATCCAGATCAAAACTATCCATGTTCGAAGTTCCATGATTATATTTATGATCAGCCTATCCAGATCAAAACTAATCACCAACCTCTAGTTACTATTTTGAGAAAGCCTATGCATACAGCTCCAGCTAGACTGCAACATATGATGCTCATATTGCAAAAGTACTATTTCAGTCTTGTTTGTACAAAAGGCAAATTTCTTTATCTTGATGATACTTTATCCTTATCACCCAGACAAAAACACAGAACAGCATAACCATGAGCAACTTGATTTTGAAGTCATGGAAGTGAGAAATTTTTTTCTTCCACACATCTTTATGAGCTCAGAACTCACAACTTCAGATCCAATTCTCCAGATGCTCAACCAGTTTATCAGGCGAGGATGGCCATCAAAGCAGTCTTGTTTACCAGTAGAAATGCAGCGTTATTTTCCATACAGAGATAAGATTTTGTCAGACAATATCATCATGAAAGGTCGTAAGGTGATTGTTCCAAAGGCCTTGCAACAAGAGTATATTAAGATTTTTTCCATGTGGCCACCCATGAACTGATTCTACCAAAAGGAAGGGCGAGAGGTCTAGTATTCTGGCCTTCTGTGTCAAGAGATGTTGATAAAGTGCTTTCATCTTGTTCACTATATTATAGTACAAAGCCACATCAACAAAAAGAACCACTTCAGTTAAGCCAGAATCCTGAACTACCTTGGTCAACAGTAGCCACTGATATCTTAGTGGAATGGTCAACATTATTTAGTGTTAGTAGACTGTTATTCAGATTGGTTCAAGATTGACCTACTTCCCAACCTAACATTCAGTACTGTCATTACTAAGTTGAAGCAACATTTTTCTGTGCATGGTAGTCCGCACAGAGTTATTTCTGACAATGGTGCACAGTTTACTAGTTAGCAATTCAAGAAACATGCGTCCTGAATACCCTCATTCAAACAGCTTGGTTGAACGTACAGTTCAGAGTGCAAAGCAGCTGTTAGAGAAATAAAGATGTGACAATATTAATGTTTTTCTCAACTTGTTAAATCCCAGAAACATTCCTCATAATAAACATCTTAGTTCACCTGCCCAGAGACTTGTGTCAAGACAAACCAGAACCTATTTACCAATCAGCAGTAATTTATTGGCTTCATGTGCTAAAAACAACAAAGCAGTAAAAGCCCAACTGTTGAAAAAGCATTTGTCCCAGATGTCTTACTATGATAAAACCAGCAAACTGCTCAGTTCATTGAAAAAAGGCGAGATAGTGAGGATGCAGGCATCAAAAGGTTTCGATCACATCGGATTTGTGAAAAGTTTGTTCAGGAGTCAAGATCATACATTGTGGAATCACAAGGAATGTAATTCAGACAAAATTGGAAGCATTTGCTTCTAGTGTCTGTCACAGGCAAGATGCTATAACACTGGTTCAAAGACTCTAGTTCTCAGAATGACTTGTCCAATGTTCCTGTTCCAAAGGACATTCTGTCAGCAATTCTCATTCCTGGGAAAATCCCTGAGACTCATCTTGAAACCTATTTCCAGATACACGACAACCTGGACATGACTGTTGTTTTTCTTTATTAGTGCCTATATAATTGCATGGCTATGGAAATGTCATTGTTTATATGAGCCAGCTCAGTAAAGAGGGAGGATGTAGATCAGTTTGTGTGATATACCTTTAAGAAGCATTCCAGTCAGTCAACACATGCATATAAGTACTGAGCATGTGCAAGCAATTGTGCCATTTTGAGTGAGCAGGCAAAATGAGAGCATGCAGATATACAGTCAGTCAGTTAGTTAGATAGTTCATATAAGTTTAATGTTACTGCCATCCATCCTGATGTGTTTGTATACAATAAACCACTTCAATGAACACCCAAGCCTCAACGTCTTCTTAAGGCACATAAGAAGCAAGACAATTATCATGGAATGTCAACAGCCTACCAAATGTAGACAAAATGGAAATAGTTTTAAATTATATGAAGAAGTGTAGGACACAAATAGCAATGTTGCAGAGGACACATTTGGACTTATTTGTGGACATTCAGCAGAATAGGGACAAAAAAGGGGGAGTAATAATATTGATTGTTAGAGGGGCTCCAGTAGTGATGGAAGAGGAAGAAGCAAACACCAATGGTAAATTAGTTGTAGGAAGATATTGTTGTCAGGGGAAGTGGATTGCACTGGTATGCATTTATATTCTTTCTGTGTCTATGAAGTAGGAATTGGACATGCTTATTATTTGTTCTGATGTTTTGTCTGGGTGGGGGCAAGGGTTACTTTTTGTGCCAGGGTTTAGGAGAGTACTAATGAAGGACTAGAACAGATTTTGGTTGTTTTCGTGATTTGAAAGTTCAAGTAGTATTCTGTCTTGTCTTTGGTTCCAAGTTTTTTTTGTCTGGTTCTGAAGTTGCTTGTACTTTAATAGGTCTGAGTTGTTTTTGTATTAATGCCACAGCTTCCAGGCTTTGTCCCTAGTTATCATTATTTCCTTAGTAGATTTAGTTAACCAAGGAGCACGATTAGTTCTTATTCTTTTAGCTTGGGTGGGTGCGAGGCTGTCTAATATTTTTAGAAAGGTAGTGTTAAAGCAGTGCAGGGTGTTATCTAGGGGAGAGTTTTTAGATTATTCCAATTTATGCTTTTCAATATGTTGTTGAATGTGTGGGGGTTCAATTTGGACAGGTTCCTGACATGTTTAAAGTGATGTTTTTGTGAAAGGGGATAGGCTCTGGTAACTAAGGCAGGAAGGTGATCGCTTATAGGGTTGAGGAGGGTACCAGTTGATAAGATTTTAGTTGGGTCTCAGACTATGATCCAGTCTAAGATGGTTCCTTTATTGGTTCTGTTATATCTAGTGGTGGTGGACATTAGTTGGGTATAGTGAAACAAGTTAATATTGGTGGATGGAGTTTTTGAGGAAATATTAGACCAATTAATATTGACATCGCCTAGAATTATAAATTCATTTTTTATGGTGTGGGAAGCCCATGATAATATTTCTTCTAGCATAGATATATTACTACCTGGGGGTATGTATAGGACTATAACACAGATATTTTTGGAGTTGTTAATTTTTAGGAAAGATACCAATATTTCAACATTTAGGAATTGTGGGATGTGACCAGTAAATGGGAATATGTTAAGAGTATTAGGGAAGATAAAATTTTCTTCAAATGGGATAGCTAGTGTGTGGGACAAAATGGAAAGCTAACAATAATGTCTGATAGGGTGTGTGTTACTGTATAAGTAACACGTTGCAAGGGGTGTTCTGAGGCCCAACGCCACAGGGGCTTGGCTTAGAGAATGGGCTATCTGTTAAATTGTTTTGTAGTTTGTTTTTGTTTTTTAAATTTCTCTCTATATTTTCTAATAATTTTGGTATAAAATAATTCCCTTGCCTACTGTTTCATACTTGCTGTAGTACATGCTGGCAAATCATTGGTGGTTGAAATTACTAAATAATGATTTACTATTTACATTTGAGTTTCAGACTTTATCATGGCATTGAACTAATCAGGGACAATTCTCAGCAGATTCAGAGACAAATCCAGAAGTAATCAGGGACAGTTAACTATTAATTTAAGACTGACAGAATAAAATATTATGAATTAGTATACATTTTCTGAAGGAAAAACTTTGTAACTCTATTGTCATTGTTTATTAAGTGTAATTCACCACCTTTTCTCCCAAAGTCCACAGTTTTAAGAGGGATTAATGGAAGAAGAGCTAAAATTTGAGTCAAAATCAGCAGTGTCCTTGAAAATCAGGAACAGGTGAGAAATATGGACTTCATATCCATAAGAAAATGTGTGTTAACATAAATCATGTTGTTAAAGCAAATTTGTAATTTTATAAGAGTGATATTTAAAATCTGTCCCTATATTTAAACCTTTGCTCCCCATTAGTTTAGGCTTTATCTGGATTTCTTGAACTAAGAAGTTGAGAGGTATGCATACTCTTTTAAAAAAGTTGTATGAACTGCTCGCTCTCTCTTGCTCTCTGTCTTATCCCGTCTCACACGAGCGCACACACACACACACACACACACACACACACACACACACATATACTTTTCTATTTTTTTTATTTTACACTCTCTAAACAGAAAAAGCACTGCTTAGCATCCATAAATTAATGGTATATGTTATCTCCGTTACAGTCCGACCTCCACAGCAGCTTAATATGCTGGCATGAAGTGGCAGAACTTGTTTTTCAGTAAACAGTACCTGTACATTGATGCCCTGCTGGAGAACATTCATTCTCCAATCACAGTAGCAATGTACAGGTTGCCCATTTTCTAATAAGAGTTCAAAACATTGTAGAAGTAAGAGAGAAAGAGATACAGGAGAAAAACAATAGAAATTATTTAGAGATACAAAGGTTAAAGTATAGAACAATAAGGTGAATTTTACAGAACAAGAACAGGAGAAATTGCAAAGTGCTAAAGGGAAAGTAAGAGTTGTAGATAATATGCACGAGTTTAGAAAAGTTACTTTTAAGCAAGTATTTTTGTACTTCTCAGTGGTGCATAATATGCTCATGCTGTGAGCTTTGCATGCCTGACATTTGTTGTAATGTCCACACTGCGTTGAGTATGTTAATGGCACTTTGGGCACTATGACCAGTGCTAGACCATAGTTCATGCTATGTTGGTGTACATTCATTCATGTACAATACTCTACATGAAGGTCTGTTTCTCAATGCTCATGCATGCCATTATTTCTTTTTATCCCATTTTGAGTGGGGAAGAGCCGGTTGTAGTTGGGTCATTATTTACCAGTGGAGGAATATATTTCTGTGAGATCAAATGCCTATAGTGATTTACCTGCATGTGTGCATTTCAATGTTTGCATGCCCTGTCTGCTCAGGTTCTGGTGCTTGCTGTAACATGAGCATATTTTAGTAAATATTCTGAGTATTACACGACAGCTGAAGAGGATATACATTGCAGTAAGAGGAAGACGACATTAATGCTTATGGAAGATGTGAATCTTCAAGTATAAGGCAGGGATGTTCTAAGCTTTAAGACAAAAAGGGAACAAATGTTGACTAAAGTCATGGGCCATGAGGAGTTTCACCAACTGACACAAGACAATACCAGAAAGAATATCATGCTGTAAGCGGCCATAACCAACATAAGAAGGGGCATAAATGTCCAGATGAAGAAAACTTATACCCATGTATGATTTAGACGTGGTAGGAAAGGTAAGAATGTAAAGCCAAAGACAATGGTGTTGAATATAAGAAGGTCTAGGATGCTTTAGAAGACAGAATAAACCAAGAGAGTAAAGACGCTGTAAGAATATGCATCAAGAGTGAAGTACTCAGGCCTTGCACATGGGTGTGAGGGGGAAAAAAGCAAGTAAGTGAAGGCCAAGAAATTTGACACTACTAATTAGTGGAAAAGAAAAGACTTCTAAGGGGTGGAGAGGAGGGTAGGAAGTATAGAGTGATTGCAGAGTGGTTGCTAAGCTGAGGAGGGCATCACTGCTACAACCTGAAAGACAGTTGTTGGAAAGAAGGCAGGAATGAGAGAGGAAAAGAATGGGACTTTAGTTATGTGGCCGAAAAGGGGAAGAGCGAGATAGACCTGGCAAGGTTAAGAACAGTAAGAGGAAGAGAAAACAGACTTGGAAAATAAGCAAATATACTGAATGAATGCTTTATTTCAATCTTTGCAGTGGAAAGCAAAGGGCAGGTGTTTAGCTGGCAGGAAGGCAGGACCGAGTAGGGATAATACTGGACAAATACCAGGTCAGAAAAAGAGGAGGAAAATGGGAAACTGTCTGCACTTTGAGAGAATGAAGATAAGCACAAGATGGCTACTCCGAGTCCTCCGCAATCTGACCACCCCTTAGCTCCCTGACCTGAAAGTGGCAGAAGAAAAATAAAAGCATGTATTTTTAAGCCATGCTTTATTCAAAATGCACAGACTATCTGACAGGAACTATGTCCTTGCAAGAATGTGGGTCTCTGCTTAGCAGTCAGGTTTATGTAAAGTGCAGAGTAACTTCTCACAAGTTTGATCCCCATGGAGGAGATGTGTTTAGTTTTTGGAAGTTTGTCTGTATTCTGAAGGAATATGATGTATTCAGCATGATAATGTGATACACTTATCTTGAGAATTATATACACATCTTTGTTTCCTAATAATATTATTTATCCTAAAAATCTGTGTTTTACCCATTTTTCAATGCAGAAGTCTCATATTATTATTATTTTTAGTCTGTAAAGAAGACAGCTATTCTCAGAAGTTTCATTTTAACTGTTTTAGCTTTCAGTAAATCATGAAATGTAATTGCTGCTACCTTTTGAGTGTTAAATGTAATTGACTTCACATGCTAGTTTAAATGACTAATTAATGTGGGACATCTCACTACTTGCTAGCTATGTTGCTTCTGCACTTGCTGCTATACATTGACCTGTCTGCCCAGCAAGGCACTTTTATTAACCAAATCAGGACCACACCACTTCCATGATGCATTTGACAACTAGTAAGTCTTGCATGTGTGACTAACTGTCGTGTACAGTGTCCATTTAATAGATGGTGCATTGACATTGATGTCTAGAACATAATTAGAGAGAAAAAATCCTGGGATATGTCAGGCCAAACACAAGAAAAAAAAAATCCGGAAAATATCAAAGATTATATCATTTGCATGATACACCCACAGACATGGTGTCACAAATTGGTTTAAAAATCCTCTTTTAATAAAAAAGTCACATAAAGGGTAAAGAAAAACAAACTGAATAACAGAGGAAAAAAAAAACATTTGGAAAAGTTAAACTAGAGGCAAATCATAAGCAATGAGACAATAACAAATTAATTCAATCCATACGGAATTATGACATAAAATTTAACAGAAGAATTATAATCCATTATGTATGAATTATTGCATCAGGAGTGCACTATACCACAACACTTGCTTACCACAAATAATTTACTGAGTTTCTCAAAGTGACCTTAATTTCTGCTCCTAGGAAGAGTGAGATATGTAGAGAATGAAAGCCCTTAATTCTGCAAATTTATTGAACAGTTTTACTCCTGACATGTGAAAGATGGAGGTGCAAACACCTTTCCACAATATAATTTATCAGTGTTTGTCATGTTTGGTAAGTACATCCATCCAGAAATACAAATCTTTCAAGCACTGGCATTAATGTCCTTCTAGACTGCCAATATACCAGAACACTTGTTCCCATAATAAGTGCCCAGGCTGTTCTTAAAAATTTCTAAACTAGTACTTGCCTTAGTGTAATTTGGTAGTCTCTTCCATGCATCAGCTACTCTGTTAGAAAACCAGTAAGTGCACTTCTCATTCCTATAGAATTTTCTACATATGTTGTCTGATGGTTCTCTAGTACTTTTTGATAACCCCAAACATTCCCAGTGGTAGTTGTCTCTAAATGCCCTATATACTTGAATAAGATCTCCTGTACAAGTTCACATATTTTAGTTCATCATAATCACTTCAATTTTCACATCCATGGATACCCTTGTATATTTCTGCTGTACTCTTTCCAGTTTACTCATGTTTGTTTTCTTATAAGGTTTCCATATTGTTATTCTATAATCAAATTTGGATCTAATGTAACTAACAAACAATGACTTAATTTCTTATTTCTTAGACTTTATAAATATTTTTATATAATCTATAGTTCTGTAACTGTCATTAACCAGTTGGTTGATATGTTTAGAAAAACTCATAGCTGGATCTACCCATATACCCAGGTCCTTAAATGAATCTACAGTTTCAATCACTGTGTGCTGTATTAAATATTCACCTTTCAATTTGTGTGTCCCAAATCTCATAAGCTTAGTTTTGATGTATTCATCAGCATATTATGCTCCTGTGCCCAAATGGTCAATTTAGTCAAGTTCTTTTGCAGACATGCCTTATCTGTAACACATGTAATCAGTTTACCTATTTTTAGGTCATCTGCTTATAAACTGTAGAATGCTTCAGATGAAAATGTTAGGTCTGAAAGATACAATGTAAACAAGTAAGGGCCTAGGACAGAGCCCTGTGGGACACCCTGACTGTAACCAAGGATTTCACCTGTCCAGTTGGTGTGTGATACTTGCCATGTCCTATTTGTAAGCCATGCAGCCATCCATTTTATCAAGAGTCTATCAGTACGTTGTTGTACTAATTTATTGATCAGTGCTTTGTGTATTATCCTATCAAATGCAGACGTTAAATCTATATAAATTACATCACAGCACAGTTTTTCATTCATAGCTGTTAGTACATTGTTATAGAACATCATGTTACAGGTGATAATAGATCTATTTTCAACATATGCTTGCTGATCTATGGTTTCAAGTCCCAACCTATCCAGCTCTGACAATTACTTAGCCAATATTACCTTCTTCATTATTTTTCCCCGAACGTGAAAGTAGACTTAAGCGTCTGTATGACTCTGGGTTTGTCGTACTTCCCTTGCCCTTAAAGACAGGCTTAATAAGCACATGTGTCCAATCTTGAGGAATCTCTCCATATTTATAAGACCTAGTGAATAACAGATATAATGGTATCTCCCTTTTTAATTTCTCCAAATCTTTTGAGTTTCATATACCATGATGGGAATAGACCCCATTCCTAAGTCAAAGTATGATTAAAGTTCATGAAATGAGTATTGTTTCAATCTTTGCCAAAATTGCTCTTTGTAGCACCAGCACTGTGCCAAGTAATGACTCCTTCTGCAATTTGTATGGTGTTGCATAGACTCGTAACATATCTAAATGATTGTAGATTATTTTTTTATAAGACCTGTTGCTCCTACTACTTTTGGAACTGTCTGGGTATCTTTCTTCCACTTTACTCTCATTTCTGCTTGCAGATCATGATATTTTATGACTTTGTGTCTCTCTACACAAACCACTGTAGTCACTGGGTGTGATGATTTCAGTGATCAGTGCTACTTTTGTCTTCTTTTCATGGACCACTGTAATTGTTTTTCAAGCATCTATCTTTTGAACTGTTGGTAATGGGTAATCCCATGTGATATAAATGTCCTCATTTTCTTTGATGCTTTCTGGCTGATGTTTCCAGTGTTTTTCAGCCATTTCAATACCATAATGTTTGCACAATGCCCAGTGCAACAGTCTTGTTACGTTATTATGCCTTTCAGTATACAGTCCTTCTGCCATTAGTATATCACAACTAGCAACAAGGTGTACAACTGTTTCCAATTTGTTTTACAAAACCTACATTTGTCTGTTTCTCCCACATGTTCAATGGACTTTGTAAACCAGCGCATATGCAGCCCACTATCTTGGTCTGCCACTGTTAACCTTTCATCTCTTGGTTTGAATTTGTCTCTCCTTAACCATTCCTGCATTCGTTCCTGATCAACATGAGGTTCTTCCAGAAGTTTTCTATGCTTGCAACTATATTTATGTATTTTCCACATTTCTTGCCTTCTCACCTGGTCCTTCACCTTATATTCTTTCTTTTGTTTTTTGGCGCATTCAGCTGCTGCATGATTTTTATCTACTTTTGGTTTGATTTCCAGTCCTGCTTGACACCGATATGCTTCTGCTAGATTAAACAGAGAAGTCATCTTAGATTTATTCTCCTCATGTTTCAAAACTTTCACTACATTTGGGTCTTGTGAGGACAGCAGTTATGTGTTCATAGGTAGGTACTAGGCTATCTGCCCAAGGGCATTTATAAGCCTAGCCAGAGTGTGTCGGCTTTTGCCACCCCATTGATTAATTAACTGATCCTCTGTCAAGCAGAGCCAATGAAGTGATCCCAGGGGTGTATTTTCTGTTATCAATCCACAAAGACACGAAGCTCCACCAAAAAGTTTAATGAACAACAAGGCACTGCACAGATCTCCAACACTGACCTAGGTTTCGTCCTGTGGACTTCTTCAGAGTGTTGTTCATTAAACTTTTTGGTGGAGCTTCGTGTCTTCGTGGATTGATATCATAGCTGTTTTGGTTTTCTGGTTTGTGTATTTTCTGTTACCCATCCACTCAACAAGGTTTCTCTTGAAGACTGTTAGTGAGGGGCTCTGCCTGATGTAATTTGGAATTTTGTTCCAAAGCATGGGGAGTCTCTGTGACAGGAGTCTATCCCTCCAGCATGTTCTATTTATTGTTGTGGCGAGGTTTAGCTCACTAGAGTGTGTGGCTCGCAGTGACTTGGATTTCTTTAGGTGGAACATGTCCATCAATTCTGAGTTGGACATGGCTTTGTAAGTCAGCCAGAGATTACCTCTGAGTAAGCGATATGCCACTGAGTACAGCCAGAGTTTTTTCAGTCGGGCTGCATAGGACATATGTTTGAGACCAGTAATCCTCATGGTGAGGTACATTTGTGGTCTTTCTAGCTGTTGGAAGTGTCTTGTGAGGTACATCCCAAATGGGGCATTGTACTCTATGATGGGTCTGAGTGACGAGTAGAGGGGCATTATAACCTCTTTATTTCTAGATGCGAACCCTTTAGTAATTAGATTGGCCACATAGAAGGATTTCCTAACTACTTTGGCAATATGATTGTCAAAGGAGAGATTACTATCTACCTGGGTCCCCAGATCTCGTATTACCTTTTCTGTATTAAGGGGGCTTCCACCTATGTGGTAATTCGTGGGTGTTTTGTTTTTCCCAAACGGGATGACTATGCATTTTTTGGAATTTAACTTGAGGCCATGACTTTGACTCCAGGTGTCCGTCTCAGTAAAGCCCTTTTGGAGGATGTCCCTGTCAGCCGGAGAGTCAATCATGGCTCCCAGTTTGCAGTCATCAGTGAACTTGGTTAGCCATAGTCCTCCTGTGTTTGCCTGTACTTCTAAGAAGTAGATGCCGAACAGTAGGGGTCCCAGGACTGAGCCTTGCGGGACACCACTTGTGACTGGTTTGGAGTCGGACCTGGAGCCCGCTATTCTTACCGCGTGAGTTCTGTCTGTAAGCCAGTTGGCAACCCATCTTGTGACGTAGGGGTTTATGTTCAGGCTGGTGAGTTTTTCTGTAATACCCGAGTGGGGAATGGTGTCAAAAGCCTTGGCAAGGTCAAGGTAGGCTGTGTGAACCACCTTTCCCTCGTCTATGGCCCTGGTGACTGTCTCGAAGAAGTCAACCAGATTTAGTAGGCATGATCTGACCTTAACAAAGCCGAACTGGGTCAGATCAAGTGTTTGGAGGTTCCCAATGTCTTTGTTAATGAGTTCCATGATGATGCACTCCATAGCCTTGCAGACCCAGGGTAGTCAGGCTTATGGGGCGATAGTTACCAGGGTCAGTTGTGGCCCCCTCCTTTTGTGGAGAGGAATAACCGTTGCTGTGCGCCATTGTATGGGCACATAGCTTGTGGAGAGACTGAGGTTGAACAGCGTGTTTAGGTGGGGGGTTAGTTCGTTCTGTAGTTCATGCAAGACGCAGCCTGGGACACCATCTGGTCCCATTGACGCTGTGTTTTGGGCTTTTGAAAGGGCTGTTTTCACCTGTGCATCTGTGATTTTTTGGGACAGTACACTTTTCCGGTATTGTTGTGGGCCCTTTTGTAGGTGAGAGGGGGGTGAAGTTTGCACTGAGTCTATCTGCCAGGATGTTGGCAATATCAGTAGGTTCAGTATATTTTGTGCTATTTTGCTCTAGTTCAGTGCATATCTGTGAGTTGCCACTTAGATTCTTAACATAGCTAAAGAAGGCTTTGTGGTTATCTTTTGAATCCTTGGCTATTTTTCTTTCGAAGTTAGCCTTGGATGATTTCATGAGGGACTTCAATTTCTTACTGATACTGATCAGGGATGCCTTTCCTTCTTGGAATTTGCTTTTTGTCTGAACTAGTGTACTCCTTCTATTGTATAGCCTGTTTATTGCAGGAGTCCACCAAACTGGTTTCCTTCACTTAGAGGAGTGAGTCTTGGTTTTGCTAAGGATGGCATGATCCATGCATCCTTGTAGGTGCTCATAGAGTGCATTTGTAAAGGTTTCTGCATCTTGGGCAGAGTTATCCTTTAGCGTGGGAGCTGTGAAACTTACCACCTCGGTCTTCAGTAAGGTGAAGTTTGCTTTAGAAAAGTTTTTTTACTGTTTTTTCCTTAGTTGGAGGTGGTGATGGAGTGTGGACATCAGAGAGATTAGTTTATGGTCTGATCTAACCAGTGACGGGTTGACCTCTGGTGTGGAACACCTGTCGCCCATGTTGGCGATGACCAGGTCCAGTATGTTTTCACCTCTGGTAGGGGAGTTTACCAGCTGATCCAGGGCATTTGAGTTGATGAATTCCAGGAAGCGCTGGGCCTGGGAATTTGTACTCGAGTAGTTTTCCCAGTGAATGGTAGGGTAATTGAAATCACCCAATATCAGGGTGTTTGGTAGAACCTTCATGTTTTCCAATATCTCCAGAAAGGTGGAGTGGTGGTCCTGGGTCATGGAGGGTGGTCTGTAGCAGGCCACAATTTGCATTGCAGATTTGCCCGATGTTAGTTGCACATGGATGATCTCAGAGGTATCATGCTGCGCCACTAACCTGGAGGTGTAGGTATCCTTGATGAATATGAATACACCCCCTTCTTTTGTGTTTCGGTCTGTGTTCTGTGGCCGAAACGTGGTATGAGTTGTAGCCTGGTAGTGCTGGGGTGCTCTCTGGAGCCTTGAACCAGGGTTCAGTTACTGCACAGATGTCTATGTTCTCCATACTGAGGAGTGCTTCGAGCACATGCATTTTGAGATTTAAACTCCTGGCATTGAGTCACATAACCCTCAGTTTTTTGTTAATTGTGCTGTTTACGGAGGTGGGCTTGACTTTTGAGCCTTGCCTAAAAAAAGCACTATGGGGGCAGCAAGAGCCTTGGCCAGTATTCGAAAGCCTAGGGGGTGACAGGTGCAAGCCGTCTCTTGCGAAGCAACACAGCTTGTCGAGCATGTCGTCCCAGGCTGTCAGACACTGGATCACCTTTGAATGACACCAGAAGCTTAGCCAGTTGTTGAAATTGATCATTTTTTCTTTATACTGAGGTATCATTCTTGGTGAGGGCAGGATGCTACTCAGGGTCAGGGTCATACCAGCCTGGGCTACATGATCAGAGAGCTCTTCCATGTCTCTTTTCATGTAGTCCAGGAAGGTACATCTCAGGTCATTCATGCCAACATGAACAATGGCAGTCATATTTGTACTTGTTCTGGAGTGACCTGAGTGCTTGTGTTATGTGGTGGATTCTGGCTCCCGACAGGCATCTAACAGTAACCTTCTGCTTGTCCAGCCTAGAGAGTGGGACGTCAGTGTGCCTGACTATAGAGTCACCTATTACTAGGGTGTTAGGTATGTTTTTTTCGCCTTAAGGGCTGTGATTGTGCAGCACACTGATTTTGTGTTTTACATGTTGTTTGGTTTGTGACGGGAAGTGCAGGTTGTTCTGGTGTCTGCTTTGGAAGTCTCTGATGCTTTTGCAGGTTTTTATTTAGAGCCTCCGAGTTTGATTTTGTGTATTTATGTGTATTTTTTGCCAGTGCTGTTTTAGTAGGTCTCTGTGCGGCTGGAGTTGTGGTGCAAGTGTTAACCTTGTCTGTTCCAGTCCTGGGTGGAGACAGCTTAGTTTCCAGTTTGGCTGTGTAATTGCACCTCTCGCATATGTTAGTGTTTTGTGGTAGGAGGAGAGGGTTGTCTGTGTACATGAGGCAGTTGTAACATAGCCTCAGGATACCCAGATTCACCAGCTGGACTGGAGAGTGCACCTGAAGTTGCCCTTTGGTCATGCCTGCCTCACCTAGGCCTCTCTAAGCCTCCACCCAACCCAACAACCTAAGGGTCCACAATATAGCCCTGTTTGTCCGGCTGTTCAAGTCTGTATCTCTTTAAATTATATATATAACTACTTGCTTGCTTTATTTTGCCTTTAATCGTCAGTGTATTTACTTGTTTCAACTTCGTCCTTGTATTTGTTTATGTAACCATGATCTTGGAGCTTTTCTCCCCGGGCCTCCACTGAAAATGGACATGTATCCAGTTGGACTAGCCTGGTCAACAAATGTAAAATAAAATAAATAAATAAAATAAATAAATAAAGGTGAGCTGCTTAGTCACTTGGTTGGTGAGGGGTGAATAAAGAGCCTTGCCCTGCTGGGCAATCAATGTCAGGGTATATTAGTGCTTGCTATTAGGTCTGAGCAAGTGCTGGGCTGTAAGATGCTTTTTGAGTGCTTAGGTTGAGAGTTAGACTAGTTTCAAGGGAAAAACTGAAGAGGAGACTTAGTGGAGCCGTTATTAATTTAACCATAGCTAACAGGCTCTGCCCGGTGTGCAAAACCATGCAAACACAGTTTTTATAGTAGGGAAATGAAAGAGATAGATAGAAATTAGCCCAAAATGTCCAACAGCTACTAACTTCTGGGCTGGAACCACTCCTCCAGGGACAGATGGGTTGCTCAAAGCTCCCTTCTCTCACAGGTGAACAGAGAAACTTCCTTCTATCCAAGTAAGGTATGGGCAACTCAGAAACTAGTATCACAGCCCTGAATTCAGCAGTAGCCTGAAAACTGGACTATATTAGCTTAGAAAGGCGGGAAACAAGGATTTTTTTTTTTTTTTTTTTTTTTTAAAGATAAGGCAAAAACAGTAAAAAATACACTTAAACAGCTTTAAATGACTACAAACGATCAGAAAAGGCTATTGCACTTTAGTGTGTAGCCTACAACAGTTAAACAAATTATTTAAACAAAAAGTAACTTTTTAAATGTGCAGGCAGTCAGGTAAGTACAATATGTGAAAAAACAAGCTTTTAAATCACAATAAACGCTGGAAAATCTGCATTTACGTGGAAAACAGTTAAGTACAACAAGAAAGTACAGAAAACTGATAATCACTCCAAAGTCTCTGTCCTAAGCTAGAAGGCTTGTATCAGTTTAAGGCTTTCTAGTGCTACCCAGTAGGTTAGTTATAGGAAAGATGGGGAAAAAAGTGCAGATGTGGTCTTTTAATCCAGAAAGTTGAAAGAGATGGACAAACTGTCCAAATGGTCAATAAGCTACAATTTCTGGGCCAAGAACCTCTCCTCTCATGGTAAACAGGCTACCTATTGCTTACCACTCCCACTGATATGCTAGAGGGCTTTCCTCTAACACAGAAAGGCTTGCGGGGCTCAGAAGCTTACCAACAGTCCTGGATACAGCAACTCTGTATCTGGACTAGGCTAGTTACCGGAAAGGTGGGAAACAAGCGCAAGTGCAGCTTTTAAACCAGAACATTGAAAGAGATGGAGAAAAACTGCCCAAATGGCTAGTAGCTACAATTTCTGGGCCAGGAACCACTCCTCTTCTGGTAAATAGGCTACCTAATGCTTACCACTCCCACTGATAAGCTAGAAGGCTTCTCTCCAACACAGAAAGGTTTGGGGGGGGGGGCTCAGAAGCTTACAAAGAGTCCTGGAATACAGCAAATCTGTACCTGGACTAGACTAGTTACAGGAAAGGTGGGGTACAAGTACAAACATAGGCTTTTAAGCCAGCAAGTTGAAAGAGATGGAAAACTACCCAAACGGCCAAATAAACTACAATTTCTGGGCCAAAACTCACTCTTCCCTTGGAGGATAGGCTACCTAGTGCTTACCACTCTCCCACTGGTGTGGGAGTGTGGAGTCCCACGATTGCAGATCTATACATGTAATCAATTTCAAGAAGGCCCATCCCTCCTTTGGAACAGGGTATTTATAATCTTGGTATACACTGATTTTTTATAAATCATTTGGTGAGCATGAAGCATCCTTCATGTTTTCCTTTCTAATCTGTCCAACATGTTTTGGGACCAGTTAATTACTCCAAAACTATAAGTTAGGACAGGAAGAGCAAATTGGTTTATAACTTGGATTTTGTTCCTAGATGTCAACAATGTTTTCAGGATTAATTTGTCTTCTAAAGTATTCCTTACTAAGTTTTATTCACATTTGTTCATGTTTTTTTGCTGATCCTTCAAGTCCCAAATATTTGTCCACTCCCTCTTGCTCAAGTTCTTTTATATCACATTCTTGTCCCAAACTGATGTTTTCCTGGTGTTGCAATTTTTTTGCTTTAAAGGTTGCTTTTGCAAATTTATCAAGACCAAATGACATTTTTATATCATCTGAAAAAGGTTTGACAACCTGCAGTTGTGCTTTCAGGTCTTCATCTAATGAGCTATACTGTTTTAAATAATTGACAAAGAGAAGGTGAGAAGTCTTGTATATCTTGTGTCTAGAAATTCTGGGCTTTTTGCATAATAGTAACAATACATAATTTCTTTCTTGTCTTAAATAGTCCACTTTATCATTTTTATGGCTTTTCTTTGGCCTGTCAGTTTTTGTGATTTTTGTGGACTACTATGTCCTTCTACAATGGGGGGGGGGGGTCATCCACTACCTGCCTGGCCTCAGTGTAGGAATATTTCCATATTTTGAAGATATTACCAGTATATCAGTTAGTCTGTTAGTCTGTTAGCTTATTTTCCTGACTGTCAACTCCGGGGGTCAGACGTTCAATCATGACTTGCAGTAATACTCTGTGTGGAATTTGTGTGTTCTCACTGTACATGTTTGGGTTTTCTTCAGGTGCTCTGGTTTCTTCCCACTTTCCAGAAGTATGTGAGTTAACCGATTAAACAGTTTTTGTGTGTGTATATCTACACATATGTTCATAGGTGTGTACTAGGTTAATGGCCCTGGGGCCTTTACAAGCTTAGCCGTAGGATTAACCTGGCATCCTGCCTCTCGACCTTAGTTCCCACTGCCTCTCTCTAGTAGAGCCACTGGAGTTATCCCCGGGGTGAATTTTCTATTCCCCATCTACTCATCAAGATTACTCTTGAGTCTGTCCATATAGGACAAGTGTTTGAGGCCTAGGGTCCTCTTTGTGAGGTACTTTTGCAGCGTCTCCAGTTGTTGCAGGTGTCTAGTGAGGTACATGCCAAATGGAGCATTGTACTCGATGATTGGACTAATGAGGGAAGAGTAGAGGGAGATAATGACCTCTTTCTTCCTGGATGCAAAACCCTTTGTGCCACATAGGACTTTCTGACCACAGTGGTAATGTGGTTATCAAAAGAGAGGTTGCTGTCAACCTGTGTTCCCAAATCTCTTATAATGCCTTCTGTGTTCAGTGGACTACCATTAATGGAGTAATTCATGGGAACTGGGTTTTTCCCAAAGGGGATGATGACACAATTTTTGGCATTGAGCTTAAGGCCATGGTTCTGACACCAGTCGTTGGTCACAGTGAGGCCAATTCTGTAGGATGTCAACATCACTTGGGGAGTTAATAATAGCTCCCAACTTGCAAGTGTCTGTGAACTTTGTTAGACAGAGTCCCTTCGTGTTGGCCAGGATACCAACTCCAAGATTACACTACAGTGTGTAATGTGTGTGCATGTGTTACAATATAATTCAATGTGTTGAACAAGTGAAAAACACAACTGGTCAGTCACCAACCAATCCCTGGCTGTACCCCCACACCCCCTGCTAATTGTATACACCAACTTCAAAATCAGCCTACACTGTAGAAATGGCAAATTCCTTGATCCCTACCGTACCACAGTCTCGCACAGAAAAAAAGCCTGTACGTATGATTAGCTGACTCTCAATCAGCTGTACCAGCTTTTCTTATGTTTGTTGTATTTATATTGTCATTGAGTTTTCAGAAACTCGAAATTCATATATTTGAGACCATATGATCAAGTTTCCAAAAAACAAATCTACATTTTTGTAACTCTGAGATTGCACTACAGTGGGGAAAAGGGTTAATTGCCTGGTCTCCACTGTACCGTGATCTATATAGAAGTGCTTCAATGGGGAATTCACCCTTTTTCTCACTGTAGTGTAATCTCGTAGTTGGTATACATAATTTGCATGGGGTGTTGGTGCTTGGGGACATGCCCCCTGCAAAAACATAGACTTGTTCTTTTTTTTTTTTAACTTTTCTGAAACTCAGTCATATGGTCTCAACCATCTGAATTATATAATATATATATATGGGTCTACTTCTGTTTTCTGAAAACACAGTTTGTCGAGAAACAGAAGGTCGGACCCACTTAAGCGAAAGTGCACTCCATCGGCAGTGTATTAAAATAATAATTGATGGAATGCCTTTACACATGGCTACCACCAGATGGTCAATGCCAAAATCAGACTGACTATACACTTTACAGTCAGAAATAGAAGAGTTCTATACATTCGCCGAATCACAGGAAATATATCCTTTTCCCCACTTTAGTGCAATCTCTGAGTTAGTATATTTAAGTAGGGGGTTGTGGGGGGTGCAGGGGTGCTTGCCCCCTTGCAAAACAGTGTTTATAGTAGTTTTTTTATTTTATTTTTCCAATTCACTGAATCATCTTTTGCTAAAGTGCACTTTCGCAAAAGTGGGGTTCTACTTTTGTTTTTCGAGATTGTGAAATTTCGATAAAAGTAGACACATATATATATATATATATATATATATATATATATATATATATATAATGTGTGTGGGTGTGTGTGTGTGGATGAAAGTATGTGTGTGTGTGTGTGTGTGTGTGTGTGTGTGTGTGTGTGTGTGTATATATATATATATATATATATATATATATATGTATTATCTATGTAGTATCTAAATTTTCTCTTGCAGCTAGAATGCAGCTGAAAATGGACTGTGAATAGACATATTTGTTTATTTGGATAAAGCATTAAAAAAAAGAAAAATTGAGAAAAGGCACAGCTGATCAGAACATAGGAGTCAGAGGATAACTGTGGATTTCAAGAGCTGCCACAGAGCCTGTGGTGCATTCTTTTAGCAAAGCTAGATACAGCAAATGTCTGTCCACATGTATGACCACATAATGCTAAGTATTGAAATTAATGCTATACATTTAAGCTATGTCAGATTTGGAAGTGCTTGCATGTGTAAGGAAACTTATTTCTTGAAGCACTTTAGCCTCTAGCATTGTTTAAAATGCATCTTGTTGATTTTTCCATTTTATTTTTTGGGTATTATGCAGATACGATTTCAAAACTGAATGTTAGTAAATACAGTGACAACTCTTTATTCTTTTGTGCTGGCAGACCAGAACAAAGATTTGGAGAACACATTAAAGATGATCAAAGTGACGAGTCTCAAAAGCGTTTTATCTTGAAACGAGATAATTCTAGTATAGATAAAGAAGATAATCAGGTGAGTTTCATACCTGTAAAATTTTAAAAACCATGCATGATATTTGTCTTAAGGCAGTGTATTAAAATAATAATTGATGGAATGACTTTACACATGGCTACCACCAGATGGTCAGTGCCAAAATCAGACTGACTATACACTTTACAGTCAGAAATGGAAGGGTTCTATACATTCAGCAAAAATAGCACTTGGAGTTGACTCTGGCTCAGACTATCAGCTTGTAACTCCAAGTATTAGAACTAGATTATAGAAAAGAAGACATGCATCTAGACCAGTAAGATATGGGATCATCAGTATTCCAAGTGAACAGGTGGAGGAGGTGTAGACTAGAATTAAGGGATCAGACCTGGTAATAGACCACCTGAAAAAAGTATGGGCAGAAGTTTTTTATAATGGAGGTGCATCAAAATATTCCAAACTGAAAGAAGCCTAAAAAGCTAAAATGGCGGTCTAAGGAGGCATTAGAACTAGTTGAAGAAAGAAGGAGAGCAAAAGGCAGTGTGGATATGAAAAATATGTCAAACTGAATGCTGACTTTCAGAGAATAGCAAGGAGACACAGAGTGGCATGTGTAAATGAACAATAGAGTGGGAAAGACGAGAGATCTGTTAAAGAAGAAAGAGTAGTAATATTAAAGGAGACTTCCAGGTAAAAAATGGGCATAATGAAATACAAAGATAAGAAGGACCTAAATAAAGCCGAACATATGAACCAGAGGTAGCAGGAATATACAGAAGAAACTGTTTAAGAAGGACCCTAGTATCACTGATGCATATGATGGTATGTTCTCCAATTTAGAATTGGACACCCTAGAAAGTGAATGTAAATGGACCCCAGAAAAATCTTACCTAATAACAAAGCCATGTGAAGTAATGGAATTCTAGCAGAATTCCTTAAAAATTTATAAAATGATGCTGTTACAGTGCTACATGAAATTTTCCTGCAAATTTTGGAAACATGACTATTGCCAATAGACTGGAAAATGTTGATTTATGTTCCAGCCAAACAAAAGCGCAGTGCTGAAGAATGCACAAATTATCAAGAAAATGCAATGTTTAAAATACCAATGAGATAATGCTCAAAGTCCTGCAAGCTAGATGCCAGCAGCATGTGGACTGAGAACAGCCAGATGGACAGACTGATTTTTGAAGGGGCAGAGGCACCAGATATCAAATTACCAACACCCACTGGATGTTAGACAAAGCAAGGGAGACCCAGAATTTTTTTTCCTGCTTTATTGACTACTCTAAAGCATTTGACTACATCGACCATGATAAAGTTTGGCAGATTAGAAATAGGGTACTAGGCCACCTTTGTGTCTTGTAGAATTTGTATGCAGAAGAAGCAGCAATACATCAAACCAAATATGGAATAAATTGTTTATTGTTTGTCCCCTGCATCATCTTCATAGCACTGCTACCCAGTGCCCATATTCATGCTAGGTATACTAGCAGCTCTGTACCCCTTGTCATACTCTGCTTACTGCTGGGACTGGTCATGCAACCTAAGTGTGTCCTGGGGAGGTCTCTGATTACATGCTTATTTTTAGCTATGAACTTCCGACTATCCCCCCATGCAGTTCTGTGTTGATGCACATTGGGCAGGTATGCAATAGGGGTGTGCAGCACATCACCCTGACTCTGGCAGCTGAGCCATACCAATAGCCCTATCCCACTTGAAATACACCCCCTTATGCAATGTCCCTAGCCTCTGCCAGGGATTGTAGCTGGGAATTCCCACATAACCACCAATCATCCCTTGCCATTCTGCCAGTCATCTGAGCTGCTAATTGAAACTGGGTCTACTGGGCTGTAGTCAGGGCTTTATCCTTCTATGCCACCAGAGTGGCCTCTGCAGTAAATGACTTATTCAAGACTGAGAAAGGAGTAGAACATGTACTATATGGCACAGTTGAAACTTGCAAAAGCAATGCCCTTCTTATCCAGTTTGTATGGAGAGTATATCAAGCAAAATGCTGATTTACTCAAATTAGATGCTGGGAGAAATATTAACAACTTCAGATATGCAACTGATATTACTCTACTGACTGATAGTAAGGAAGAGACAAAGAGCCTGTTGACGAAGGTGAAAACAGCAAGCCCTAAACCTGTCATGTTGCTTGTTATCATAAAATCTAGTTATGCCATCAAGTTCTGTCATTTCTTTGTAAATAGAGGAGGAAGATGTGGAAGCAGAGAAAAAAAATATTCTCCTAGGCTGAAAGATCTGTGCAGATGGTGGCTGTAGCCATGAAATTCAAAAACACTTCATTTTTGAAAGGAAAACTATGGCAAATCTGGATAAGATTTTAAAGTGTAAAGATATAGCGTTGTCAGCAAAGGCTTATATACACAAGCCTGTGATTTTCCCAGTAGTGACACATGGCTGAGAAAGTTGAGTTATAAGTAGAAGCATTTCTGTCCACCAAAAATTGATGGTTTTGAACTGTGGTGTTGTACAAATCTTCTGACAGTTTTGTGGACTGAATGAAGATCAAATCCATTAATACTTAAAGAAATAAATCCAGACTCTTCACTGGAAGGCCTTATAGCAAAAATTATATAATGTAAAGACAATGTAAAGACATGATTCATCAGTGAAGACACTAATGTTGGGAAAAATCAAAGGCAAAAATGTAGAGATGACAGATGCTAAGGTGGATGAGCAAATGCATATAAATTTGCAAGAACACAAATAAGCAGCTTTGGCATGGCTTAAGTCTTTGTGGTCACAAAGATTTAGATTTAAATCAACAACAGTAACATGCTGATAGCAAAGTGTTAACCTCAACTTATCTTATTATTAAATTGCATCCCTGAACAGTGTTGTGCCTGACCAAACCTTCTGGTCTTTCCACTTATATGGCACAGTTGAGACATGCAAATGCAGCTGCATCTTTTAAGTCACTAGAAATACCGTCAAATAAAGAATACAGTTTTCTTAGTCTACAATTGTAAGCTTCTAGGTAGAATTCAAACAGATCTATTTGTTTGCTTAGTTATGATAAGAAAAGCTGAATTCCCTAATTTTGCACATTGGCCTTTCACTATTGATTTCATAAATTTATCAGTAGTATCAAATACTAAGGTAGCTGACATTAAATTTGAACCACTGACACAGGCATTTTACACAGAGCTAAGTTATCTGTGCATGGTGAAGATGCAATAACAGTGGATGGAAAATGTTTTTATTTAGGTTCATAAGTTAATACTAGGCTACTGCCCTTGTGGGCCATTTTCAGTCAAGCCAGTTTTCCAAAGGTGAGACTCAAACCTTGTAACCTGGGACTGTGAGGTAAATGTCTAAAGTATTATACCAACCCCCAGGTATTATGTCAACATAAATATGCCTTAGTGTTAATTTTGAAGAAATGTGCCTTCCAAATTGGTAACCTTGGTAGATAACATAATATATAACATAACATAATGTAACATAACACAGTATAACGTATAACATTACTTAACATATATCATAACATAACTTAACCCTATATTTTTATCATTCCATTTAAATTACTTAGTACTTAGAAAAATACTACTGAGAAGACCCCCAACAAGATTGTGTAAATGTAAATGTATGTTGCTTAACACTAATTAAATGTAGACTTGATGTACTATCTATAGAGTTAGTCTGCCCTCTCGTGTGCATGATCTAGCAGCCTACCGCAGACCATTTGCCCTCTCCCCTCCTGTTATCACTACCCTAGAATATATTTAAACCCAAGACTGGTCAAACTATCCCTGCTGTTTGCTATCTCCATCTACCATTAGGTGGCAACATCTACCAATATAAATCCTAGATATTCTTTATAATCCTAACAAGTTTTATTTTTTTCAAAAACAGTTGGTTGTGAGTTAATATCCGTAGACTGTAAATATGCCCCCCCCCCCTGCTAAACCACCCTCTGTAAAAGCAGCCTTCATTTTTTGGCTGGAAATATTTAGCTCATACCATCCAGCTACAACCTTTAAACTGCTCTTTGCTGATACTTTCTCTGCCATACTCACCTCTAGTGTTCTTTCCTGCTCCATTCGCCCTACAGGCTCACTCCGCTCCCCTACCCTGCCCCCAATTCCTACCCGCCCCAGTACTCCTAGCTTTATTCCTATCTTACCCCACCCTCTCAGCCTAATTACCCAATACCAGCTCCCGCTCATTACTCCTCCCACCTATAGCCATCCTTCTTAAACTCTGTAATCTGTACTCCATCCAATAATTATAGTCCCCTCCTCTTTCCTTAAATCTCTAGAATACCTCCATCACTTTTTAAACCCTTTCATCTTCATAGCCTTCTCTATTTTCCTAACCAGTCATACCTCTCTCTCTTTGCTCCAACATGCTCTCCTCAATTTATCACACCTTCCAGTCCCCCAGTCTCTTCTTTATGTTCCTACTTCCCTTATACTGTGCTAACTCATATTTCACCTATGCTTGTCCAATACCACCTACAAAGGCAACTACCATACAAACCCACCTTCTGCTTTACTCTTACACCCATTTCCACTCTATCTCCTCTTCTCTCATTCAGCCCAACCCTCTGCACCTATTTCACCCTAAATTCAAGACATTGTCACCTGCTCCAATCTACAGTCTACCAAAATTCATGCCTGACAGACCAATATGACTAAAGGATATCTCCTTCAACTATCTAGTCCAAGCTGGTGATATCCATCCTAACCCTGGCCCTACATCCTTTATTAACACATTATCCTCTTCCTCCTATATCAACACCCTAAGATTTTTACAATTGATGCACAAAGTCTAAACAACAAAGTACACCAGTTTCAAGCTTGGTTAAGCCATAATCTACCAGATATCTTAGCCATCTCCAAAACATGGCTCAAGCCCTTTATCTCCAACTCTGATATTCTGCCCCCAGGATTTCATTGTCTCAGAAATTACCGACTAAATAAAAATGGTGGAGGCACTGCCCTAGTCTACTCCAACCTTCTTACCTTAATTCCCCTGCACATTTCAATTCCAGAACACTGAACTAACTGCTGGAATTCTAAAACTAAATAAACATAGAAATATCTGTATCATTGCCCTATATATCTCACCTGGTAACAATATCTCTACACTCGAAAATATTCTTCTATGGGCCTGTACTGAAATTAACTATGAAAATTATATCCTTGGTGATGTGAATATTGACTGGAATAAAATCAATTGCCCCTCTCCCTCCCTATCCATTAACCTCTATAACTTCACTCAAATAATCCTTTCCATCACTCGACCTAACAAAATAAACCCTTTTGGATCCAGTATAGATTGGATCCTAGTCTCAGATCCAAATAAAATAACCAATTCTGGCACAATTCCTGATACCTTTAGCGACCACCTCCCAGCCTTTATGCATCGCTCAATTAGTTCCTCCCCACACCAGCATCAATACATTCAAACTCATAACCTCAGTAGCTTCAATCCATCTACTTTCTCAAATACTTTCAAACAAATGAACTGGCAAATTCTAAACATTCTTCCTCTTGGCAAGGCTATAGAATACTTCAACTCTGTCTTCCTCGATACTTTAAACTCACTAGCCCCACTAAGAAACAAAAGGATAAAAACTAAAACTGCTCCTTGGCTATCCAAAGAGACAAAACAGATTATGCACTGCAGAGACAAACTATGGAAGCTTTACCAAAACAATAAACTGGCCAACACCTTGCTCCAATATAAACAGCTCCGCAACCATGCAAAACGACTAATCACCAAAGACAAAAAATCCTACTATATCAAACTTCATTCCAATAACAATAAAAAAAAAAACAAATATTCTGGAACTCAATAAACTCACTCCTCAGTCCAGGCTCCAGGAGTAATCCCTGTCCTGACCCAAGTAAATCTGACCTCGAACTAGGCTCTGAATTTAACCCATTTTTCATAGCAACTATTACTAGCCTCACCAAGACATTTCACAATAATAACCCAACTGCTCTACACTCTCCCCCTTCTAACTCACCTCATCTGTTTGAACTCAAACCCATCTCTACTAACTTTATAAAAAAACTTTTGTCTAAACTTAAATCTTGCTCTAATGCTCCTGACTATATTCCCTCTTCCTTCCTAAAATTTGCTGCTGATGGCATTGCTCTTCCAATCAGCATCATTATTAACCAATCCATAAAATAATCATACATCCCCAAACTCTGGCGCTCAGCTTATATTCTTCCTCTTCAAAAAGGAGGCAAAAATACCAGCATCTCAAACTTTAGCCCCATTGATTTGCTCTCACCAATCTCCAGAATCCTAGAAAAATGCATCCCCCTCCAACTTATGCCTTTCCTGACCCAAAACAATCTTCTCACTCCTACCCAGCATGGCTTTCATCCAGGCCATAGCACAATAACCACTCTACTCTCTTTCCTAGAAACTGTCAATCGAGCCTGAGATTCAGGACACTTCATTTTTACTGTTTTAATCGATCTGTCTAAAGCCTTTGATATGTTTTCCCACAAACACCTTCTGTGTCATCTTTCAAACCTTAATCTCTCACATAATGCTTTATCCTGGTTCTCCAGCTGTCTGTCAAACAGATCACAGGCAGTCAAATGGAATAACTACATCTCTTACTTCCTACCTACCCCAGCTGGTGTACCACAGGGATCCATCCTTGGGCCAGTGCGTTTTAACATCTTCATCAATAACTTTCACACTGCTATTGCTGATGCTAAAATCATTCAATATGCAGACAATTCAACCTTAGTCTGCTCTGCCTCAAACCTCTCTGAATTGCTGACTAAAACCCAAACTGCCTTCTCAACTGAAAACTGGATGCGCCAAGATCACCTCTCTCTCAGTGCAAATAAATCAAAGATTCTACTATTCCCTCCCGCAAAGACCCTCTCCTATGATAAAAACAACTTCAGAGTCTATAGTCAAACCAACTCACCTATAGAAGTGGTCCCCTCTGCCAAACTACTGGCATTACTGTAGATGAACACCTCAAGTTTGATATTCATAATCAACAAAATATTAAGAAAACCCACCAAAAGCTAGGTATGCTGTATAGGAATAATCGCTTTCCCTCCAACTCTACCAGGCAAACTCTGGCCTCTGCTTATCTTCTTCCTTCCTTATTATACGGACCCCCCCCCCCCCACCTAACCAACCTGTCCTCCTCTATCACCACTAAACTAGAAAACTGCTACAACAAAATCTCTAAATTTGCCTCTAAATCTAAAAATACCACCCTTCACTGCCTGACCCTACAATCCCTGAATTGGCTTGAACTGCCAAACTACCTAGACTATCTCCAACTCACTACTGCACATAGACTCATATTTCACCCAACAAAATGTCCCGCTCTAACTAACATCCTTCCCCCTTATACACCCCAACAGAGCTCTCAGATCTGAAAATCAGAACTTAATTACTATCCATAAACCTAAACGTCCTGTTGGCCAACTTCTCCTATCTTTCTCACTAGGCAAAAAAATGGAATTCCCTTCCCTCCACACTAAGAACCATACCAAACTCAGAAAACTTCAAAACCCAACTATTCAAACACCTGTCCACTAAATGGAAATGTACCTGCCTTCACCCAGCCTAATCAAAGGGGGTTCTCTCTCTGGTTCCCAAGCTCTACAACTCTCAGTTGTTTTCCTATGAGCCTATCTAAGCTCTCAACAATTTCTATAGCTTTTCTCTAAGCTCTCAACAACTCCTACAGCTACCCTCTCACAGCCCAACCTTGTAAATAGCATTCTGCTTTTGATGTGTGTATGTAAAGCGTATTTACATTTTCTTAAAAGGTTTGTAAGTAAACTGTTTCCACACCTAACATATCTGTTTTCCTCAAATGAAACTGTATGATCCCTACCTTCAAGCTTAATTAATTTGTTAACTATGCATGATATTGAATGCATTTGAGTAACTATTCTACATAATATTATCTTTAATATTAACTATCAGTTGTATCTAAATTGTATAATGCATCTTGGAGATTTTCTCCCCGGGCCTCTACTGAAAATGGGTCAATTCATCCCAGTGGGCTTTCCCGGTAATCAAATTGCAAATAAATAAATAAAATTAATAGCATGTAACTACTCCTGAGCACCCTATTCAATGTCAACTATCTGCTGACAGTCCACAATTTTTTTTTTCAAATTCCAACATTTGATGTAATATTTTATTGTTTCTGTAAATTAGTTTCTACCTCTTTTTACCATATTAGTGTCTTATTATGTAACTTCATAAGATTTTGTATCACTTCTGTGGTATTAAACGTACACAATTTATATTATACACTTTGCACTCCACTCTGTATATATGGTAATCTGATTTCTCTTCAACTATAGTTTACTAATTATTCCTCATCACATGAAAATTGTAGTAAGTTGTTTTGCATTGCACTTCCTTTTAAACTACATAACATTACCAAATTATTGATATTGCAAATGTGTCATGCTTGAATAGTAGCCCATAAAACAGTCTTTTACTTTTTTGTACTGCTGTCTGCTTTATGTTTGCATGATTGATAGAAACAGCTTTATTATGTTCGGTGTGATAACACTGGTGGAACTTTTCTCCAGAAATATAATCTGGCAAACACTTTTCTCCCCAGATTTCACTGAAAAGAGGCTTAGTCCAAAAAAGCAATCCTGGCTGACAAATGCAATAAATAAATAAATATAACAAATAAATATGTTTGATTATTGCAAAGTGTTTTTGTAACTCCTAATTAAACAATGTGGGAGGATGGCAGAATGTTTAAGGTGTTTACCTTGCAGATGCAAGTTGCAATGTTTGATTCTCACATGGGGTAATTGGCTAGGCTTCAAATGTCCCACAATGGCGGCTAGCCTAGTACTAATCTATGAATCTATAAATATGCTGCTGCTACAGTCTCCTTTTATTACTTATAATGGATAAGGTTTAGACTACTCCACTGTTTCAATATATCATGTTATTTATTTAGTTATTTATGCATTTATTTACTTACTCATTTATTTGTTTGATTATTTATTCATTTATTTATTTATATTGCCATTCATTCATTTGTTAGCCAGGTACATGTATTTGTCTGAAGTCCCCTTGAAGTGATAAACTATAGCTGAGTCAACCTCAGATAATACACTAGATTTAATGGAGTAATGCGAATAAAACAATTTCATTATCACAGCGGTACATTCATAATGAAATAACAACTTAAACAAGCAGACTGACATATTGTCAGATAGTGTCTCTTTGCAGAGAATAGTAACATGCAGGCAATAATGTATGCAAGATTTAGAAGGAATAGCAAAAATAATCCTGAAAGTAAAGTAGGTTAAGGAGAGAATTAGAACTAGGAAAAATAACAATTGAAAATTGAGAAAGATAGTAAAAGGGAAAAGAGGTTGGTGAAGCAGAGGGAATGTTGCTTGTCATAAGGCTAGATAAATAATTAGATTGCCATTAAGAAAGAAGTACAGATCAAATTAGGTAAAAAGGAAATAGAGAGGAAAATTAATGCTCCTGGGGTCTCTTCAAATATAGTAAGCGGTATCTCTTAAATGTTTGCAAAGCATGATTTTGAAAACATGGCAAGTGAGGAATATTATAAAATAACAATTATTTATTTCACTTGAAATATTGAAAAATAAGAAGAGAAAAAGGTGGAATCTCATTTTATCTTTTTTATTAGCACAGCCCTTTGTGCCTAAACTTTTTGTCTTCATGGGATCCGACTCCTCAGAAGATGATAACATGAGGTGATAGGAGCTGTTATAATAAAACAGTAAAAAATCAGCTTCTGTCATTTTCTGTTATCCTTTTGGAAGAGGACTACTCTTGATATCTGTGGGAATTAAATTCCACATAGCTAGACCTGTTTTGTCGAAAGCATAGTCCATTATAACAAGGCCACCTGAGGGTTATTTAAGAATGAAGGGACACTAGTTTGAGGATATGGAGGTAATGGAGTTGGTTTTGAGTTGTGGTAAAAAGAAGGTAGTATTCATTGTATAACAGTCTAAATATTCAGTATCTGAAAAACACAGATGTATCCGCAGCTGTTAGGAAATAGCTGCAAGCACTTAGAATCTGGAAGGCAGCCATCTGCAGATTACATTTTTGCATGTTTTAACTATAACTCCACTGCTGAGGCCCAGTAAGACTCCCAGAATTTAATGGCCATCAGTGAGGGCATGTCACCTGCATCCTTGAGTGACATAATCTCTCACTACAGTCCTGACACCCTTGAAGCCAGCAATCCTATGCAGACTCCAGTCTCTACCAGGCTACTCTTAATTAGTGAATCTTGGATAGTAAGAAAGCAAAAATCCTAGCTAGGTGTTAAATAATTGTGTGTGTGTCTGTGTGTGTGTGTGTGTGTGTGTGTGTGTGTGTGTGTGTGTGTGTGTGTGTGTGTGTGTGTGTGTGTGTGTGTGTGTGTAGTTTATCACATAATTGGACAGAATGAAAGAAGTACAGACTGAATTAGGAGGAGGAGGGGAAGGTATTGGTGAGGTCCTCAGGATGAGAAAGCAGATTGGCTCAGGAAGCTTTGGGGTGGCAGAGGATGTGAAGTTTACAACAAAATATGGGACCTTCAGGATGTTTGAGAATTATCTGCTTGTTGAAATAACTACTCAAGTGAGAGAATATAGAGAGGGACTAAGAAGGGAAGGCAACAGGAAGTCATTTGACAGGACTGAGTTGCTAAATGTAGGGACAGAAAAGGCATGGGATAGGAGAAGATGGAAATTGGCTGTCAAGAGGTGTACAGTCAAGTGGGTTGGTGCTGGGCAAGTTAAAGAAAGGAAAGGCAGACATGAAAAAGAGGGACATCAGAATCAAGCCAAGTTGAATGATCAGGTTCAGACAGCAGTGATAAGTGATGGGGGGAGATAGACCAAGAAGTGGTCAGGCAGGAGTCAACATGATACAAATAGCAAGGGGGAAGTGTCAGAAAAGTGCAGAGACATATAGGAAGTACTGAGGAATAAAAAGTCAGATTTATAACGGTGGATAGGGCTTGTAGGAGAAGTTTTGCACCTAAAGTAAACTGATCAGCTTCAATACAGAGAGGCAGGCAACCAGTACAAAAAATGAGGAGTGCTCAGGGTGGTTCATCTGGAGGGGAGAGATTACAAATAAGAGGAGTACTGACAGGGTAGCAAGAAAAGGAAAGTAGAACTAATGACAGTCACCAAAGGATGTTTTTTGACTGGAGATTCAGTCTCATTTCCCCTCCCTAATATGTCCTGACTCGTGACAGTGACAGTGATAGTGATAAGTGACAGTGGTAGTAGTGATAACTGTCCTAGTCTGGCATGTTATTATATGGTTCAGCCCTTGCCTCTTTTCATCAGTTACATGAGTATTGTTAAGCAGAAATGATGTAATTATCATCAGGAATGTTTGGTATCTTTGTTTTAAGTAAAAACATACTGACAGGACATGAAATAAACATAAGGTCAGTGATAACAAGCATATGTCACCCTCAGAGATGATCCATCTATTTATAAGTAATAGTGCTCGGTGGATGAGAGTATAACTATTGAACAACAAATGATCCTGTCTGGAAACAAGATAAATGAATTTTTTGGCAGTACTTGGAGATTACTCTTCCCAGAATGGTGATCAGTCAGTGCTGCTGGTGCTACTTTTGTTAGTTACATGTAAGAGAGATCAGATGCAGGCCATGTTTGGGGGATGGAGTGCCTGAAGAGACCTCAGGGAAAAAGACAGTAACTCATCTCATTCTGCTTTGGTGTCAACATGTATGCCTGCATAAATACATATATATCTGTATCTGTCTGTCTATATATACATATATATATATATATATATGTATACACATATATATATATATATATATATATATATATATATATATATATATATATATATATGTATACATATATATATATATATATATATATATATATGTATATATCTATATAAAATGTGTGTGTGTTTGTGTGTGCCTATAGGAAAGAGGATTACTGGCCTCAAACAGATGCCCTATGCTGACAGTCTCAAAAAACTCCAGCTTTACTCTGTAGTATATCACCTACTCCGAGGAGATCTCTGCCTAACATATAAAGCTATGTTAAACCCAAAGCTGTTAGACATGCTACACCTAAAGAAATCCCAATCCCTCTGAGCTACACGCTCTAGGGACCTAAACCTTGTCACCACAATAAATTGGACATGCTGGAGGGATAGATTCCTGTCCCAGAGACTTCCTATACTCTGGAACAAGCTACCCATCTATGTCAAGCAAAGTTTCTCATTAGCACTCTTCAAGAAAAATATTGATGAGTGGATGGGAAATAGAAAATATACCCCGGGGATCACTTCTGTGGCTCTGCTCGACAGGGGCACAGGAAATTAATTTTCTTGGGTGGCGTAAGCCAGGGAGCCTTGTTGGCTAGGCTTACTTAGGTCCCTTGTTCCGATAGCCTAGTACCTACCTATGAACTGTTTTTAAATGTGTACTGTAAACTCCAGTGGTGCTGCGGTAGCGTTGTCGCCTCACAGCAAGACATTGTCCCATTCGATTCTCAGCTAGAGCATCTTCTGTGTGGAGGCATGCGTGAATGGGCGTGCCTTCGTTGAAGGTTGTGCATCAGGGCTGGTAAGTCGGCGCACAAAAATCCACTACCAAACATTAGTGGACCGGAGTTCCGCTGTGGGGACCCCTAACCGGGATAAGCCGAAAGACACAACAACAACAACAACTGTAAACTCCCTTATCCAAGGTGAATAACCTTGATACTAAAGCCTTCCATTCAGATGATACATATTCAGATTCCAGAACATAGAGGTAACGAGAATAGAATGCACAAGTAGGTCTTGCTGTGAATAGAAAGTTACCACAGAACTGCATAATTGTTTTTTTTTTTAATAATTACACTGCAGGACCTAATATTTCAGTAAAATACTTTAAAGTTGTCAGGCAGTTATTATTTAATCACTATTAAACACAAGGAAAGTTTCAGTTTTTATTCAAAGAAAACTCCTAGACAGACACATACATACACACATAAACACATGCACACATGCGCACACACACACACACACACACACACACACACACACACACACACACACACACACACACACACACTCACACACACACATATTCATAAATGCTGTATACAGAATTCATTATTATGTAAAATACCATTTAGTTTTCTTAAAAATGCAGTTTAGCTTCTCTTGGTAAACTAAATTATTGTTTTATTTGTAAATAAATTATCCTCAAATTTAAAATCTTTTGATTCTGTCTAGTACAGCACAAAGTCTTCCAGAGATAATGTTAAGTAATACTCCCTGCAGCTTCATGACACTACAACTGCTGTGTGGCAGTTCTGCTTCTAAAGGCTCTAGGGCCTGTTTGCTGTGTACATCACTGCTCTCCAACCCAAAATAGGCAGTTGAAGTTCTCAGAAAAAAAATAACACCACTGTTTATCATAGCTGTCAGGTGTACCTCATTATGAGAGATGAGAGCCTTAAAAATTCCATGTTCCTCACAGTTCTACATTGAAATGGCCTGCCACACATGTAATGTTAAGAATGTTGTTTTTTAAGTGATATCCATGGTAAATCATACTGAATCACACTAGTTCTTCAAAACAAATTTTTTTCTAAGTACTATTAGCATGTTAACCATCCTTTGAGGCAGCGTTTCATATTTTTCACATATTTCCACCTCACGAGCAGTAGTGTTTCACATTTACAAGATGGAATGTTGTGCTCTAGGCTGCTTACATCAGTATTCTGAACCTATTGAGCCATTTACTTAAGTGAGGTAATTTTCAATCTGTTTGTTAACATTGTACATTTGGCATTCATTTACTAGTTTTGTATATTTTTGAATGTGAGCAATCAATGTCTTTGGCTGCAATATTTTACCATTTACCATTTCAGCTTTCTAACTTGCTTGGAATATTTAACTCTGTATTCTGAATGGTGTCCTTATGATGACCTAACCGTTGAAGAGAACCACACATCAGACTTACAACTGGGTCATTTCCCAATATCACTTATCGATACGTCATATATGCCTTCTGTGTGGAGTCTGCATGTCCTCCCCGTGGTCGAGTGAGAGTTCGAAAGACATGCGTTGAATGGGCGTGCCTTCGTTGAAGGTTGTGCATTGGGCTGGCAACTCGACACCATAAAAACCAACTGCCAATCATTAGCGGACTGGAGTTCTGCTGTGGCGACCCCTAACTGGGAAAAGCCGAAAGATAAACAACAACAACAACTTATCAATACGGCATACTCTTCGTCTTGAAGAGAGAAAAAATAAATATCAGTTCTCAGTTCTGATGCTCTTCACCTGTCTTCTAAAGAGTACCAGGCCCGATGCACTCCTCAATTTAAGGAACAAAAAAGTCTTCACGTTTGAAAACCTGTAGCAAATTGCTTGCTGCTTTTCTAGTATACAGCTTGCTCTAAGTTAGACCACATTGTTATAAAAGTTAGGTTTTATGAAAATAAAATACATATCTAAAAATGCTTATCACAGAAAAAACTTGCATTTGTGAGCAACAAATATTCTTTTCTACAGTCTGAATCACATCTCCATGGAGGTGCTTTTGCAGCCCTTAGACCATCACTCTGGCTGTTTTGTTTCCTCTAGCATGACTCCTAAGGTCCAGGATTTAGGCCTTTTCTGTCAGGCCATATATCAAGCTGTTGCTGAGAAAGGAGAACCTAGAATTATTCTACCTGAGGGTGAGGGAGGTCATTGATGGATCTCTGAATGCTATCGGCCATTTGATTCTACCTCCATTCATTTGACAGATTTGAAAAAAATGTTAATTCATCTACCACTTTGGCATTTAAAGCAATCAATTCCCAGACAAAAAAATGCCCAAGTATCAGCTGTCTGCTGTTGTTAGTATTCATCAAACCTTAATTTTCTTAGCAATCTCTTGACACTAAATCTTTCTCATTGTAAATGCTAAACTCTGCCTCACAGGTCACAAATCTTTCTATTCAGAGTGCTTACAGCACAGTAGATGCAATGCCCAGAGCTGCTGCTGCAGGAACAGGAATGCATAGGAATGCATGAATTAGATTACAGAATTTCACTGATAACATTACGTCTCAGCTATTAAATGCACCTCTTGACAAGGACCATTTGTTTGGGAATTCTTCAGCTCCAGTGTTAAAGAAACTGGAACAAAGGGGGCAGTTAATGCAAGGAGTTAACTGTCTTCAATCCATAAATACTAAAGGAATTACCCTTCTTACTCTGGTCCATTTTTTTCAAAAGCCTTTTAAATGTTTTCCGCAAAAGTCTTCCAAATAGCAATATAAGAAAAACAGTAAGGATATTCAAAACTGAAAGGAAATGGATCTCTGACACCATCATTTCAAAATAAATTACAGTGACTACTTATCCCTTCTTTCCTCACTCTGGCCATTCTTTCCAAATTGCAGGCAGGCTGTCTCACTGCCTTCACCTCTGGAAACTGATAACTTCATATACCTGGGTTTTAAAAATAATCCAGAATGATTCCAGACTGTAATGAGCATCCATTTTATCTCATTCAAGGATCCTTCCACCACCAAAACAACAAATAATCCATCTGATCCTGTATTGTTCTATCTGTCTGTCTTGACTGGTAGATTATTGGCACTTATATTGGATCTGAACTGATATATTTTCTGCACTGATATTTCTCCAGCGCTCCGGTTTCTCCCTTCTCACATAATGCAGTGCATTCATACTGCCCCCGGATCTCATTTACAGACATCCACACCAGGCACAATCCTCTAGTGTTCACCTGTATTTTCAGATAAGTGATTTTGTTGTTCTTTATATAGCTTACCTATGTTATGTATATAATATAATATAATATATATATATATATATATATATATATATATATATATATATATATATATATATATATTGTGTGTGTGTGTGTGTTATGCATATGATTTAGAAATGTTTTGTATTTGAAATATAATACAGGTTTGACTTTTCTCCTTTAATTTTTTTTGTACTCGAGTCCACCCAATGCCTACGGTACTTTTCATCCATTTTTTCTGGCAGGAAGATTTTTGTCCTACTTTACCTTTTTTGGTTTCATTTTATTTGACAGTAGTGACATTTAAAGTGATATTTTCTGTTTACACTGTTTTAGAGAAAACTTTGGGCTTCCTTCCATAAGCACTCCAAGTGTGGATACAAAATTCCTCACCAGGAAACACACAAGCTTTATGTAGTGTGCCCAATATCAGAGTACCTGCAGGTACAATGTGACATTTGTAAGTCCTTTGACCCCAGATTTCTTACTGAGAGAAAGAATAAACTGAGTTTGAAGGGCCTTCTCCCTGCCCCAGTCACAAGTCGTGTTCTAGAGAAAAAGGACAAAGACAGACCCAGAGAGAAGGACAGAAATAGAGATAAAGAAAAAGCAAAAGTAAATGAAACAAGGAAAAAAAGACAATCTCCTTCTCTGGTTCCAAAAAATTATAAGCTGTCTTATCTTCCTGTTCCGTTGGTTCCAGTCCATTGGAACACACAGTTCACAGATCATTAGTGTCAACTGCTGACAGCATTGAGACCATTGTGATTCCAGAAGGGTCCCCATTTTGAGACACTTCAGCTAGGAGCTGGTCCTCGGAGAGAAAGCTCTCCGAGTTCTTGGGCTCAAGATCTCCCTTCATTTTTCCCTTAAATCTATGGGATCTATTAAGAGTTGTTGACACAGAATAGGAATGAATGAATGAATGATGGCTAGGTATGGGTATTGCATCCCCCTCTGTATCTAGAGTGGATTGGATTGGCCCAGCAACTCCTGTTTCTACTGCTTCTGTCCAACACCCTTTTTGTTACCAGAGGCTTCAGAGTCGAAATCCATGCAGGCTTATTCCTTGTCAGTGTCTGTATATCCCCATCTTTTGATACCATGCACACATCCAATGCACTTCAACTCTGTCTCTCCACTGAGCAATTGAGTTCAAAGCCTTAGTGCTAGATGTTCATCGTGTTTTAATGTTGCAGTCATTACACTTGGGTTATCCTGCTGGCGTGCTACCCGCAGTCGGCCTGAATTCCAAAGTCTTGGTCCGGCGTCAGTTGCTGTCGCCTCTTCCCTGACATCAGTGCGCCAGGAGTATAACAGATGCAGCCAACGCCATTTTCTTCAGTCTTTCTTGCCGCATGGGGCCCGAAGCAAAAGCAGTTCGCAAGTGCCGGTCGGGCCGACTCCTGAGATTTTCGAATTCAAATTTCAGATCCGAAGTCTTCATTAAAGCTAAGTACCCCATTGGGGAAACTTTTTTCTTGCTCCAGACCGATGTCAGAAAAAGTTAACAATTGTATTTCTTGTGGGAAGCAAATACCTTATAAGGATTTTCACTCTTACTGTATTCCTTGCCTAGGCCCTGACCACAATGTTGCTTGTTGTCGGTTTTGTGCTAGATTTAACCAACGCACTATTAAGCGTCGGTACGATTTTGCCTTTCATTACTTTGGCCGCAGATTCAATTATACAATGCCGGTGGAACAGCCGACGACCGGAGTTTATAAAAAACGCAAGGATAAAGACAAGGACAGGCATCCGAGGTCCAATACCGACGATGAGGCTTCCTCTAAGCTTGTCGTCGGTTCGAAGGTTCTCAGTGAGGCACTTTCGCAGCCCCTGACACCCGCTACCTCAGAGCCACAGGCCGCTTCCGACTCCCACATGGTGCAGACTGGGCCTCTGGAAACTCAAGGTATTGGATCCTCGGAAACTATTCTCTCAGATGGGTCCAGAGCCGCTGTGCAGGCATCGGCTTCTAAGGGTGTTTTCAGACCTACACAGTTATATAAAAAGCCATCTTCAGCTTCAAAGCCAAAGACTAAAGCAGCTCTAAAGACAAAGAAGCAAGTACAGCATTCTCCAGGACAGACTTCCATGCCTAAAAAACAGATGCTCAAAATGGCCGAAGACCTTATTACTTTGATCAGGGGTTCCCATCCCCCTCCTGATAAGAGGCCTAGGCAAGAGACAGAATATGAGTCTTCAGATCAGGTTTCCATTTCCTCTGATTCCTCCTCTAATCAGGAATACTCTCTTCCTCCCTATGAGGATTCTGATGCTGAAGAATCTATTCCTTCAGCTTCTCCTCCTCCTCCTGAGGATTACTGTTTTGGGGAAACCCTGCATACTATGAAGGAGCACTTTCATTGGGAGAGCCACTATTATTCAGAATCCAAGAAAAGGCTCAGAGATCTTCTTTTTCTTCCTCAGCACAGGCCCCTTGCTATTCCCCCTGTTCTGGACATTGTAGATTATGCTTTTTCAGAGTCCGGCCTGTCTCCAGACTCTATACCGCCTGCACCCGTTAAGCCAGACAGGTACTACAGGGTTCCAGATTCACATAAATTTCTATATAAAAACCCTGCTGCTGACCCAGAAACTATATCTCAGGGTCCCAAAGGGGTCAAGGCTTCCACTGCAAAAAACCTTGTTCCCTCTGATAGGAATTCTAGAGCACTGGACAGATGGGGGGAAAAAGTTTACGCTTCTGCTACCTTGGCTGTAAGGGCTTTAAATTGTCAGTTTCATATGCTTAAATATCAGCAATACTTAATGTCACTGTTAAAACAGAAAATGTTGACAAATTCTAAATGTGCTGAAAACAAGGATATGCAGGATTTGTTGCATGCAGCTGAACAGGTGGGAAAACATACTTTGCAATGTGGTTTTGATTCTTTGGAGGCCTCTTGTAAGGCCGCTGTAACGGGTTCTGTGATTAGGAGGCATGCTTGGTTAAAGGAACAAAATCTGCCTGATCATGCTAAAGCAAAATTATTAGATGCTCCATTACAGCATAATACTTTGTTTGGTGTTAAGATAGAAGAGGTGTTGAAGAAAATGGAGGATAAAGTGAAATCTATGCAGACAGTTAAGGATTTCTTACAGGTACAGCCACCCAGATTTAGCAGGAACTGGCTCGAAAAATTGGTCCTTTCCAGTGTCAGATAGGCCACAAAGAGGCAGGTACAGGCACCCTAGAGGCAGATCCCAGCCCCAAGGCTCATACAGGCCTAAACAATGGGGTGCTTCTACCTCCAAAAGCGGAGAAGACAAATCTCAGCCTTACAGGAAACAGTCCCAATGACTTTCCTCTACCAGTACCAAGCACTTATCTTTTGGATGCTCCCTTAGGGGGAAAACTAGCACTTTTTTCACAAAACTGGCACATGATCACCCAGGACAAATGGGTCTTGAGTATAGTGTCTCAAGGTTACAGGTTTCACTTTCACACCCTGCCAAAGGCAAAATGCATGCCAGACCTGCCACACAATCAATAGGCAGAGGCACAAAAGCAAGTTTCATCCCTCATGGACATGAGGGCCATTCAGCGAGTACCACTACAGGAGCAGGGGCAAGGATTTTACTCACGACTTTTCTTGGTACCCAGAAAGGACAAAGCCTGGAGACCAATACTGGACCTGTCTATTCTAAACACTTTTCTGGACGTTCCAAAATTCAAAATGTTGACTCTGCAGCAGCTTCTGCCCATGCTAGGCAAGAAGGCTTGGCTTGTAACCTTGGACCTAAAAGAGGCATACCTGCATGTCCCAATCAGACAATCATGCCGAAGATACCTCAGATTCATAGCTGGCTCAATACACTACCAATTCTCTGCACTGCGCTTTGGCTTCTCTACTGCGCCCAGGGTCTTCACAAAATGCCTGGCACCAGTAATTGCTTTTTGCAGACAAAGAGGAATTCAGATATATCCCTACTTGGATGACTGCCTTATTCAAGCAGAGAACAAGGACATCCTACTAAAGTATCTGGCATTTGTAAAAAGATTGCTAATTCGCCTAGGGTACACAGTAAACAGAAATCAAAGCTAGTACCCTCTCAAGAGATAATATTCCTGGGTGCAAGCTTAAATACAACTGCCCAGATGGCTTATCTCACGCCAGACAAACAAAGGCAACTGACTTCTTATTTCAACATGTTGGCAACAAAAACCCAGTTATCTGCAAGAAAAATTCTGCAGGCTTTGGGCTTCATGGCATCCTGCATTCTGTTAATTCCATATGCAAGACTGCATATGAGTAAACTACAATGGTATCTAAAAAGTGTTTGGACTCAACATTGCCACAGCCTGGAAAAACTAATTACCCTCATTCCCTGCCTGCAACAGGAGTTTTGATGGTGGGCACAGACCTGTCACCACAACAAGGGATAGCCTTTCACTTTACCCACTGTCAGGCAGACAGTAACAACAGATGCATCAGATTATGCCTGGGGGCCCACATGGCAGGAAAATGCATTCATGGACATGGCCTATAAGCCAAATGCATCTTCATATCAATCTAAAAGAAGTGCTGGCTGTCCAGAATGCCCTGACAGCTTTCAAGGATCTACTTCATCCAGGACAACTGGTAATAAATATGGACAATACTACAGTCATGTGGTACATAAACAAGCAGGGAGGCACTCATTCCTACCCCCTCTGCAGACACGCCATGATTTTGTGGAACACAGCATTGACTTTTCAAGTACAACTACAAGCACAATTCCTACCAGGAAAGACAAATACTCTGGCAGACGAACTAAGCAGAAACCTCATGGATCCTCACGAGTGGAAACTAGATCCACAAATCTTCAGCATGATAACAAGGAAATGGGGATGCCCGGACATAGATCTATTTGCCTCCCCTCACAACTGCCACCTACAGAGATTTTGTACAAGGACTTATCACAAGCTAGCATGGAAAGTGGATGCTCTATCATTCAGCTGGAAAAACCTCACAGTATATGCCTTTGCTCCACTACCTCTCCTCCCCAAGGTACTCCTAAAGGTCAGACAAGAGAAGCCAAAAATGATCCTGATTGCCCCAGACTGGCCATGCCAGCACTGGTACCCAATCCTAAAGAGCTTGTCTCAAGGCCCAGCCTGGACATTACCTCAAATTCCTCATTTACTGACCCAACAAAGCAATCAAATACTGCACAGCCAACTCAGAACCCTAAATCTGGCTGCATGGCGGATAATGTAACCATTCAGAACACACCTCTCTCCAAATCAGTTATGGATGTTATTCTGGAGGTCAGGAGGCCCAGCACCAGAAAATCATATGCAGAAAAGTGGAAGAGATTCTGTGCTTGGAACCAGGCGCAAGGAATTGACATGCTTGTACCAAATATTCCTCAGATTTTACAATACCTTACTGAGATTCTGGACAAAGGCCTATCCTTTTCATCAATTAAGATCCATGCCTGTGCCAAATACAGTTGAGATAAAATTCTTATCATGGAAAACAGCTCTGCTCTTAGCAATTACTTCAGCAAGAAGAGTCTCAGAGCTACAGGCTCTAATGGCGGTTGAACCTTACTTAATTTTCCATCCGGACAGGGTTTCTCTGAGGACAAACCCAACATTTATGCCTAGAGTAGTGTCCAGTGTGGCTCTTAATCAAACAGTTCCCTTGCCTACCTTTTATCCAAATCCACAGAATAAGGGGGAGAGACTACTACATTCTTTGGACATACTCACACAGCTACGCTTCTGCATGGCCAAAACTAAAGCTTTCAGAAAGTCTGAGCAACTCTTAGTGGCATTTGCTGCAGGATCTCAAGGAAAAGCTATCTCAAAGCAGACTACTTCCAAATGGATAGCCCACTGCATTCGTTTCTGCTATTCTCAACATGGCAAATCAGTGCCTAAGGGCGTCAGGCCACACTCAACCAGAGCAGCAGCTACTTCAGCAGCCTTCCTCAGAGGAGTACCAACCAAGGACATTTTGGAGGCTGCAACTTGGACTTCAATGCACACTTTTACAAAGCACTACCACTTATCTGTTTACTCTAAATCCAGAGCAGGCTTCTCCACTGCAGTTCTGCAGGGCCTCATAGCCTCTCCTAATTCTCTTTAGGTCCAGCCACCCAACCTCAGCTTTGGGATTCAACCCAAGTGTAATGACTGCAACAGTGAAACATGATGAACACAGTACAGTTATGTACCTACCATAAATGTAGATGTTCGAGTGTATTCACTGTTGCAGTCCAGGTTACCAACCCACCATCCACCTTTCTTTGCTGGGACTTATCTGTACTTCTCTATTCTATACAACCTATGTGGTGTATTTGCTTGTAGATGAAGATTATGTTTTATTTTAGTGCATGCCCTTTTATTGGCATAATTTCTAAGCCTACCCTTCGGGGGGCACCTGACATCTGGGACAAGAAAAACTGAAGAAAATGGCGTTGGCTGTATCTTTTATACCCCTGGAGCACTGACGTCAGGGAAGAGGCGACAGCAACTGACGCCAGACCAAGACTTTGGAATTCAGGATGACTGCGGATAGCCTGCCAGCAGGATAACCCAAGTGTAATGACTGCAACAGTGAATACACTCGAACATCTACATTTATGGTAGGTACACAACTGTACTTTATGGTACCATAATAATATACAACTTAAAGTCCCAAGTTTAACTCTCTATTAAAACATGAAAACATATCTAACACCTTGGTAAAAAGCCTTCGCAAGAGATAAGTATCAGATACCCAACAATACTATTTAAACAAAATTAATAAAAAAATGAAATTTAAAATGTAAGCAATCAATCAGCATAATTAAGTCACATTAGAAGAACTCACTTTTCCAGGTTCATTCATTATTTAAACCATAAGGCTATAATCTGCTAAATTTCAATGTAAATAATATTTATTTATGTAACAAAGCCTTTTTAATACTATAACCTTCTCTTTCGTTTATACTTACTTGTTCTAATTTAGTAATATACTGTCACACTTCTGTACTAAATTGAAGTTGTATCAACCTATTCAGCCCTCGTCTCAGCATCATAGCTCTTAGTACTCAACAGATCAGCTCAGATCTCAGTCCCAGAGCTGACCAACCCTTTGGTGCTGGGGTATGCCCCTCAGCTTCAGTTACTTCCTGTCCTCTTCTTTGCGGTTGAAGATGCACCTATCTGGTTTATTCTTGGTACTGTGTCATTGTTCAACTTTTTCAAGATGGTCATAACCCATCCATCAATCCAGTAAAAGGATGCACACTCAGTTGCAGCTCCACCCTCAAGCACTGGTCCATCTGGAGTTTTGAGCCTCTGTCTTAGTCTGACAAATAGTCTAGCTTCTAATACCTCCAACCAATCCTTCATCAAAGCTCTAAGGCCATTTTTATATCCTTGGATGACTGCCCCACTTACCCCCCCCCCACACACACACACAGGGTTCCAGAAAGCGTCAGGATAAAAGAAGGTACACTGATTCTTCTATGGAATCACTTAAACTGGACACATACATTGCTGAATGGGAATGTTCCCTGCAGCCCATTGAGGATTCCACTTTGAGGAGATCCTACAGTTAATGCACCAGATGGGAGCCATGCTCACTTATTCCCCCTTCCCTGGATGAGGTAGTATTGTTTGAGTTTTTCAGATCTGATCTCTCTACTTTCTGGGTGGTCCATTGTACACAACATCTCAGTGACATGGTAGAGGGGAGGGCATAGAGGAAGCTTGCTGTGGTAGAACCTATTTCATGTAAGCCAGGCAAGATTTTGAGACCCCTCAGGGGTGGGCCTTATTTTACTAATGTTTTGTGGATTCTATTATAGCTGCAACAGACACTAAGAATGAGCAATTTGAGGAGCGCTCCAAAATCCTGAAGAACCATTTTCATGAGGGTGTTAAATTAAATATGTGATATTATGAGGTTCCAGTGGAATCTAGATGAACAGACATTGGATTCCCTAAAGAGAGACCCCCAACCTTGGATAGCGGGAGACAGATTGAATCTCAACTGTCTCCCATGTTGTCTATTGAAAATCTGTCCATGTGGCCTCTTCATAATCCAGCAGATAGGGCAGCTAATGCAGTAGACTTTGACGTCACCATATTAGTTGCATTTCTGTGATTTTGTAGGCAACTTCATAGCCTCCTCCTTTAAATCCCCTTATGATGGATCATTTCTGTTCAGTCCAAAAGTTAAAGAAACCTTGATGAAGAATGACCTGGAAGGAAAAAACATTGTCTACCATAAGAGTATGTGTTGAACGTTCTCAAAGGTACTGCTCTAGCAGCCAGAAGGATATCAAAGGTCTCTGGTTCAGAAAGTCCCAACATCTACACATTGACTCCTCTTCAGATAGGGCAATCCCTCCACCCCAGCAGAGGGGGATCCTTTAATGGGCACTGCCTCAGAGCCAGAAGGGGTCCACAGAGTCAGTGGTTCAGTGGCCCCTTTTCTGGAAATCCCTGCCAGTGTTCAGTGTTCCTGAAGTGTTGCCTGACTGCTTACCTCTGGAGGCAGTCAAGGGCCATCCCTCTCACTCTCTCTGTCTCTCTCACACACTCACTGTCTCACACTCACTCTCTCTCACTCTCTCTCTATCTCTCTCACACTCACACTCACTCTCACTCTCTCTCTCACACTCAATCTCACTCTCTCTCTCACACTCACTCTCACTGTCTCTCTCTCACACTCACTCACACACTCACTCTCACCCTCTCTCTCTGTCTCTCTCACACACTCACTCTCACTCTCTCTCTCTCTCTCTCTCTCTCTCTGTCACACTCTCTCTTTCTGTCTCTCTCTCTCTCACACACTCACTCTCACTCTCTCTTGGCCCCTTCCAGACATTCCACTCACCAAAGAGCAATCTAAGAGGTCCCACCAAACTCGAAGGGATATGGAGTTTACTTAAGTTTCTTTCTATTCCCATAGAAAACAGAGGACTCTCAGACCCATTCTAGATCTCACAGGGCTAAATCTCTGTGTAAAGAAGACAAACTTCCAGAGGGTCATGGTGCTTTGCATCTTTCCTTACTCACAGAAGAGGATTGGATTTGCTTGACTAAATTTCAGAATGCTTACCTCCACATAAAAATTACAAAGAAATCCAGAAGGTTTCTTTTCTTTTGGCTGAGAGCCAATCATTATCAGCCCTGATCTCCGCTCTTTGGTATCACCACAGATCTCCGCTCTTTGGTATCACCACACCCCCCCCCCCCCGGTGTTCAACGAGTGCATGTCGATAGCAGCAGCAGCTCGTCTCACTCTGAAAGGATTCTGGGTGATCCCATATCTCGATAATTAGCTTCTTGATGCAAATACAAAAAAATTTCTTATTTCATTAGACCTTGAACTAACAGTCTTTAGATTTCATAGCATGCCATTTGGAGACTACAACAGAAATGGCAATGCTCCCTGCTCAAAGGCTGCTTTCCCTAGGTCATAGAACTTCTTCAGCAGGACTTCCCATTGGCATTCCTAGTACTGCAAACATTGGGCATGTTCCTCATACCAGATGTCAGATAAGAGGGTTACAGTGGACACTCAGTTCATAATTCTCTAGGTTCCTTCATGCTTTTTAGTTTCTTAACCAACTGTCCACGGTTTACAAAACTCATCAAAAGTGTGATGATTAAATTCCTTAGTAAGAGCAGGCCATCCCTTTGTTTTAACCCTTCCATCAGCCACAGTCACCATAGAAACCTCCTGTCTGGGGCAAGGGGTATTAAAAAGGAAGGACAGTCAAAGGAATGTGGTCACATCAAGATGCTCACCTCTCATCAATTAATTGGAGATGAGGGCTATTGCAGCCACTTCAGGGCTTCCTTCCCAGGGTGTGATTTCAGTACACACACACACACACACACACACACACACACACACACACACACACACACACACACACAACATTCAGCAAGCAAGCAAAGGGGAATCTGTTCATACCCCTTGTGCAGAGAGGCCATGAGAGTATGACAGTGGGCAATGTCTTCACAGCATTTTTTGATAGCAACATGCATTTTAGGTGTCTCAGTCATTCCATCCTGACACCTCAAAAGTGGTCTCTCAACCCCACAATAGGAAACAAAACCAGCCTTACTGTCACTTATTTGTCTCTGTGAGCAGCCCAAATTGTAGCAGCTACTTTGACCTGTTGGCTACCTGGGAACTGACAATACAGAACAATCCCAGTCTGCAGGCGACATTTATTCCATTGGACTAGAATACAGTAGCAGATGCTTTGACCACATCCAGGACAGACCCTCACAAGTGGATGTTGCAGCCAGAGGTCTTCTTAGAGTTTATCCACCTGTGAGAATCTTCCCAATTAGATATGTTTGCCTCGTATCTCAACAGACAACTAAACCCTTTCTATTCCAGGACACCTTGCAAAAAAGGCCTGGAAACATATGCATTTTTTTTCTCATGGACAGGAATGTTCCCCCTTCTTTCCTTTGATATCTAAAGTTAGCCTAAAGATCAAGATGGACTTGACAAAGATGCTTCTGCTTGACTCTCTTTTGGCCCAGGCAGCATTTGTTCTCCCTTCTCATGCACCTCTCCAGGGTCAGTTACCAAACTTCCTCATACAGTGGATTTGTGCATATATTACAAGGGATCCCTAATCCAACCCAACAATCAAACTGTGCCTGAAGGTATGGATGATAGATTGTTTTTTATACCATTAAGTGACCTTTTATCAACAGATGTGCAGAAGATATTAAGGGAGGCTAGAAAACCTGCTACTAGAAATTCATAATCACCCAGATTTAAAACATTTTCTACTCAGTGTCATAAATGAGAACATAATTCATCCCAAGTGAAGGCTCCTTGGGTTCTTTAGCACCTCTGTGAATTGCTCAACTCAAGCCTAGTGTCCACTTCTGTAAAGGTGCACCATTTAGCTATTTCTGCTTGTCTGGCTTTGGATCTCCCCTGCCTTCCTTATTTCAAGTCAAACATTTTTTAAAATAGGCTTTGAACATTAGATTACTTAGAAAACTAGTGGCACCTCCTTGGGATCTTACTCTTTTACTGGAAGTTAACACACTCCCCTTTTGAACCTGCTGCTGTTTTTTCTTTAAAATGTCTGCAGTGTAAGACAATTTTGCTTATTGCTCTGACTTAAGATAGACAGTTATCTGGATTACTGACCATAATATCTATGCAGCCTTTTCCAATTTTCCACAAGTACAGAGTAATTCTTAGAACCAACCCCTTCCTTTACGTCAGAAGTTGCTTTGTAGTTTACTTTAAAATCAGACCATTCATCTTTGTGTGTTCCATCCTGATTCCAAAAACAAACAGAAGAGAAATAATCCTGCATACTTTTAGGCAGTTGAGACTTTACCTGGACAGGACTAAGGATTTTACTAAATCTAACTAACTTTTTGTGTAGTTTGATGGCAAAAAAGTTACAGTCGGTATCTTATCCTTTTGGGCAAAAAGCTCTGATGTATGACACGCTCAGCCCTCATATCAGCACACACTGCCATGCTGAGGGCAGATGTATGGTGCACAAGAGAGGAGCCCAAAACTTCTATATTAGATGGATGTCTGATCCTTGGAAGGATGTGTCACATTTAGTTACAGTTACTGCAACAGTCCTCTATTAGAACATCTATTGTTATGGTAAGTTAACTTGCACAACTTTCCTTTTGTTCTGAGAAAAAATAATTCCTAATGTCTAGAGTGAAGTTTATTAATTCATTAACTCAGTCTGGAAGTCATGTACCATGTTTCCACCTCTGTCTGTCTCTTTTTCTTTTAAATCTTCTTTACTGATCTTGAATTATTGCAATACAAGTATCTGTACAAAATCTCTGTGTTTTTGTAATCTACTATCCAGTTATATCTCTTTTCATACCTTCAGTTAAATACATCCATTACCACAATTTTTCATCTTAGGTTCATAGGAACCTTTTTAAGCCTAGCTATGCATTCCAAATCTATGACAAGTTCTGACATTTGTTTCTTGTTTTGGTGCTAGTGTGTTACAGGTACATGGGATTATGTGCTGCACAGAGCTCCTTTACAAAGTATACGTATTGATAAATGCAGCACATGTTCATGAGAGCCCATATTTAGTTTTACGTTGTCGTATCTCATTTTCCTTAACTAGTACTGCACGATCAAAGAAATGCATTTTACTAATGATATTAAGGAACCATTTTGCCTGCCTATACCTACACCATCCCATGTTTCTGTGCTGCACACATATTAATGCTAAATGTAATATTTAATTATTGTCAAAGATATTTTAATTTTATTCTTCTCTTCGTAACAAAGCTCATCATATTGTCATGCTTACATATGACTCTTTGTCAGCATAGAGACAAGTATGACTGAACTATTGCCAGGAGACATTATAAAGCTGCAGATACCTTCCTGGTTCTCCATTGATCCTCTTAGTTAAACTCTAAATTATTTCGAATCAACCTTGGATCATCTATCTTCTAAATGTTTGCAGTCTATTCCTAGCTGCAGTAATAACTGCAAGTGATTCTCGCCACGGGTCCACATAGAGACACATTTTCAATTTCGATATCCTCTTCATTCTTGACCTTGAAGTTGACACCAACCACTCTTTATTACTGCCTTTTCAGTAAAGAAATTTTCTTCTGTCATATCACACAAAGCATTATGCCCTGTCTTTTCCTACCAAGGCCATCAGATCTTATGTGTCCTCACTCTAGCTGAAACTTGCCAAAGTAATATGTCTTCAAGTAGATGCTTGCTTTTAAAATTTGATCTAGACTTCCTCATTTTACCTCTTAATAATGACTCTATCATGACATGCCTCTGTGCTCATGCAACTAGCATTCTCAGTGATATTTTTGATTAAGTTTTCATCTACATTCATTTTTAAACTAAACTTGTATCTAAAAAATTAAACAATTCTCATGCTTCATTATTACTCAGTAATAGATGCACAGCACGCAGTGAAACAATGAGTTGTCAGTATTTAATATTACATTAAAGAACAGTCACTTGTAAACAGTCTAAAATAATTTCACATATTTTGTTTTGAAGATGAGGCTTCCAGAGACTTAATGCAGCCATTGTGCAAGATTTTATATATCATGTTGAAATTGACTTATTACATTAGCTTCCAGTATAATAATAAAATACAAATATGATCCATATTTCCCACCATTATAATCTTCATGGAAACCCCAGAACCCCATTTTATAAGAGAATATGAGCAGTATTTTTCTGTTTTCAGTATCAACAAAAGTGTTGCTGAATAATAATAACTAATTAAGTAATGTGTTTTCACCTTTAGGTTGCAGTAATAATTTTCAGGTATACTGAGGTACATTACTTATGAATGCGGTCCCTCTGTTAGTTCCTCTCCAGCTGACTTACAGTAATGGTGATAAATAGCCCTTCTGCTTGTTTCCAGAGCAGAATTTTTAAATTATGTTTTACCACAGATGCATTATATCTCTACAATGAGCAATCTTTCTAGGGCATGCAGTAATTATAAGCATATTTGTTTTCATAATTGTTCACAATCAGAGACTTGAAATTTCTCATAGTCTTTCTCCTGCTGTATTACATACAAATAGTGTCCCTTTTCATTTCACCTGCTGCTGTTGCTGTTCCTACTATTCCACTGAACTATCGGGTTACTAGATTTTGCAGATCCAGTACATTCAATTGCCATTCCTTCTCAAAATGAGTAGACTGCTGACTCCTTTAACTTTACTGCTACTTCCTCAGCATTAGCAAAGGATACAGTCCTTCCACAGAAAAATGATTCATGCTGCTAGGCAGTGAGACATTTCCCTGGGGTACATCTGGTTGGGTACACATGGCTGAAGCGACTTTCACCCCAGAGACATAGGGTTTTTGCAAATTCCCTAGGGGCAAAGGGAGCAGCACATAACACCAGGCCTAGGAGTCTGAACCCCAGAAAACACATTTGACAGTTCTGGCAAGGTCGGCCTGTATTCCATCCTACATCTCTTACATTTGGTAATAGCATCCATCAACTGTAGTCTGTGTTGAAAAGTTACATTTCAGATATCATGCTCCACATGTACTATCCAATCCACTACAGTAATGTTGCTCCCTAGCTGACGCAATTGTCTTAGCACCTGCTCTATTCATATGCCAACATGGCACAGATTGTACTAGAATAGCCCTAAGTTTGCAATATCTCCTATCTAATACAGTCAGGGCAACCAGTATAATTGTCCAATTCCCACTGATGAATTTGTGAACCCTGTGGACTGCATCATCTTAGTTTTCACACAATCTAGTAGTTCCAGACCTTCCTCTCTTTCCATCATCCCAGCTAGTCACATATTTTTTCTACAAACCTTTTCCTCAATTGTAACCAGTAGCTGATCCACATTTTCTGTTCGCCCAACTAACTCCTCCAGAGATTTTCCACTTCAGCCATATCATGCTTAATTGTCATTATGGTGATCTGTTGAGCATATAGAAACTCTGTGTTGCCAACTCCAGTTAACTGTAGTCTTTTTATGTATTTTTCCAGTGGTGTTAAAGTATGGCACAAGCCACGTATCACCTCTTTTAAACCAGTTGTTATTTCTTTAGAATTTAGTGAAGTCAATGTTTTTATCATCTGCAGGGCAATGATTGTGGTGGCTGCCAATCATCTTGAATCCCATCACCAACAATTATTTTCTTGCATCATTTGAATTAAGTGCACAATATTCTTAAGTAGTTACTTGTCATGCAGCCCAGAAGACCATTAAGTTGCCTAGCCCAAATTCCCAATTGCCTCAAAGTACTTTCTAGATAATTGATTTGCTCAAGGTCACAAAGTGGGCAAATGAAGGCTGAGTGAATCAAACCCTCCACCAAGGGAAGTAGTTTCTTAACATCTCAGAGCCTTCGTCATCTGCATTAACTGCCACATCTTGTTCCATACAAACTAGTAAAATTATCTGTTTACAAAAAAAGAAAAAAAACAGCTAACTGCAATGTGCAGCAAGCAGGCGAAACTCAGACTCTTCAGTCACTGGAAGACTTAACATCTCTCTGTTTTCCTTTATTTCTTATACGTTGAAAATGTTCATTTTATTTATTCATTTATTTATTTTTGTTAACTGAGTTAGAGGACTAATGCAGGATACTTTTCAGCCTCTTCCTGGGCTGTATGGCAATGCAGAGCATGTTCCTTAGCCTCCATTCTTTCATACTACTATCCTAATAGCCTTCTTCTAGCCCCATTCTAGCTTGTGCTATTTCCTTCTCTCTGGTAAGCTGCAAAGGCAACCAGTGGTGAATCCAGGAATTTGCAGAATAGTGGGGCACAGTCTTGAAAGTAGATGACAGAAATAGAGAGTAAGGTGTAGGGTTCCTATTATATAATCGAAGACTCAATCCTTTGAATGTGTCTTGATCGAACTTGAAAGTATGAAATGGCATATAAGCAATTTCTATCCCTGGGAAAGAAATCGCTTGGCTGCCTCTGTTGCTTTGCTGTTTTCCTCACTGTAGTATGATCTCGGAGTTGATATATTTAAGTGGGGGGGGGTATGGGGTGAAGCTCCCCACTTTGTCATGTTTTGAAGTTTTTATTTTTATTTATTTATTTTTTTTGTTGAGCAGCGATTTTTTTCCCTGGGAAAAAAAATCACTGTTCCAAGTGTTTGGGATTGTAAGCTTTTGCTTATATGGGGTCGATAAATTAGCATTCACTTTTTTAAGCATTTACTGATTTAATATAGACCAAAGTTGTAAGGAAGTAGAAGACTTACCTAATGGATGGACACACACACCTCTCTCACTTCACTTACCTACTGAATGGACACACACACACACACACACACACACACACACACACACACACACACACACACTCCTCTTTCATCTCAGTCACCTACTGAACAGACACGCAAACACACACACACACACACACACACACACACACACACACACACACACACACACACACACACACACCTCTCATCTCACTGACCTACTGAATGGTTGCACACACATACTTCTCTCATCTCACTTACCTGCTGAATGCACACACACATACACACACCCCCCTCTCATTGAACGGACGCACACACACACACACGCACACACGCACACACATAGCTCTCACTCATCTCACAGACAGACACACACTTCTTATTTCACTCACCAACTGAAGAGGTCGCTGGATCCTGCACTCAGTTTTCCAAATCCTCATTTAAAACTGAGTGTGAAATCAGGCAGGTTCCAACATTTAAACCTGTATTGTTGAGTGTGCATCTTTAGTACGACGCACGCAAAGACGCACTGCATATGTAGTGCATCCTTAAGGTAGAAATGCGCCTTTTTGGTGGCACATTTTCCGATTTCAACAAGAATTTTAGAACACTTTTTCTTTCTTTTCTTTTTTTTTCAGAAAAAAACTATGGTGCCAGTTTGTATTGCAGTTTAAAAGGTGAGGCTGTGTGCCCCTGCACCAAGACCTAAATCCATCATTGGCAGCATATGTGACCTTATCTGTAAAATGGTGGTATAACTGCTGTAGTTTTATGCTAAAGATTTGCTTTGCTTAACAAAATAAAACATAAGGGCAGGGGGAGGCTAGGACAGTATACTGTAAGAAGATGGAAGACAGATGGGCCCCAGTCAACAAAACCTAATCTTCATTCTCAGCTTTGTACATCATAATGTGACACAGACATATAATGTCAAATCTGTTCAATATAATTTAGTCAAACTCTGCTGCAAGGCTGGAGCAAAATTCATTCATAGATATTCCAGGGCTATTGAGTCTTATGACCATTTATAACTTCCCAGTAACATTCCTCAAGCCAAACCTCCTTTCTCCAGGAGAGCCATACCAGTTGATCCAGAAGTAATTTTGTGAATGCCAATATTGTTATCTAGGTTATGTTTAAAGGAAGCTAGTCAGTCGCACTGCTCAATTTATATCCTTAGGTCTTGTGTTGGTGGAATCATTGGATTTATGGAGATATAGGAGGCTCCAGACAACTGGGTCTCTAATGCTACTGTAAGCAAATCATAGACCTCCATTTAAAAGTCTAAGATACTGAATAAAGAGATAGAGTTTCTAGAGTCTCTTGATAACTAAGGGGGCTTTAGGCCTGTGTCCTTTCTGGTTAGGAAACCTGGGGGTCATTCTGATTGTTTGATTTGTTTAATGAGCTGCATTTCAAAAGTGGCCCTATACACAATAATTGGGCAGATCAATGCTAAGCAATTATCTAATTGGACCTTGATGGTATTCCTTTGGCAGTTAGCTGAGCTAAAACAGAGAGTTCCAGACAACCGTCACACAATTACCAAAAGATAGGGAATTGTGGGTGTATACCCTAAGTGATAGTACTTCAGTTTTTAGCATTCAGTTTGAACCCATTTTAGAACACCAATAGGTGGAGTTAATTCTGAAGAGTTTGGTTGTCAGTGGGTGACTTAACAAGAACTCCCAGATTAAAGTCATTTGCAAACATTGTTACCCAGAGGTCTTGGCTGTCTGGTTGGAGATCTGAGAAGCAAACAATACTTTCATACTTTCTAATGAGGTGCCTGCAACTCACATCATATAGGTGCTGTATTCCAGCCAGTTTTCTATCCCTCTTACTCAATATGAGTTGATTTTTAAAGCATTTAGCTTCTATATGATACTATCAGGGGAATGGTGTCAAAGGCCTTGGCCAGACCATGATAAACAATGAATATTGTCTATAGCTGCCATAACTTTTTTGAAGAAGTTTATCAGGTTCAGTTGACATCATCTACTATTCACAAAGCCTGGCTGCTGGGGGTCAATTCTAATATTATTCTTGATATTGTAGTTTGAGGTCAATTGTAATGTAGTTCTTTGCTATGCAGGTGAGACTTGTAAGATTGATAGGTCTATATAATTGGTACTTATGTATTAGCGCAACCAGATTTACATGATCATAACGGTTACTTCCCAATGTTTAAATGTAAGTGTTAATGGTGTGACAGTGACAGACAACATGATTTCTGTCACATTGAGGGTTGTCTTAGGCAGGGTTTTCAGTAAAAAAGTACAAAGTTTATGTCGCTGTTCAGGTATGCACTTTAACGCCAGCATGTCATGTAGCTGCAGTAAAGTGCATACACGCTTCAACTGTCAGGGATGCTGTCTTACTCATTGTAATTGCTTACCTGTCTCCCCCACATAACAAGGCACAGACACACACACACACACACACACACACACACACACACACACACACACACACACGATGCTTTTACTCTACTTTTGTATTTTTAACAAATATCAAACATATGCTGAGGTGCAAACATGCCACAAACTACCAGAAGAAGCGCTTCCACATGCAGTAACATGTTTTCCATAGTGTTCTTAGTACCTGGAATCAGGAACCATAGTCAGCTATCAACATCATCCACCCTCAGTTTTGACAACCATTACTGTACCGCAACTTTCACATTGCAATACTTACTGTCCTCTATGTTTACACATTTTGAAACAAGTCTTACTTTAGCAAAAAGATCGTGCCTGCATCTGTGTTTCCCTTCCTTCCTCACAGTAGAAATATTCCATTCAACAGTTTGCTTTCCTGACAATTCAAGCGTGTGTCCTTTATGCATGTTAAACAGGAAGAGGATTTTTTAATGATTTTCTGTCTGTGAAGGTAGTGGAGAGGTTTTGGGACAGCAAAAATGACTTTTAGCAACACTTTGCACTGTTTCATGCCGTCATCTGTATTGAAGGAATTGAGATTCGCAACCACGAAAATCTGGTTGCGATAATATGTAAGTACCCTATAATTATATAATACACTTATTTTTTTTTTACAACTATCAAAATAAAACCTCTGTCAAGCTAAACTATAGTTGTATGCCTGTTATTCCTAACAGCTGATGCTATTTCTGTGAAGCAGAGCTTTTGCTAGAGGGTAAGCCAGTCTTGCAAACAGGAAGTTTAATACTCTTCTGCAAATTAGTAATATGCTTATGGGCTACCACCAGTAGACATCATAATAATGTGACCTTTGAGTATGGGGCAGGGAGTGACGCACAAAATTACTTTATTTGTGAAGAGAAATTTAACCTAAAAACTTTTTAAAGTGATACATCCACTGTACCTACTTTCACAATGAGGGGAAGTGCAGGCAAGTGACAGAAAAATGTAACTAATTATACACATTGTCTCTGGAGCAACTTCAGTGGTGATCAGATAGATTGTATACTACACATGCAAATGAAAAAAAAAAACAAAAAGTGCCTTTATTCACCTGGGAAAATGCCCCAACCTCACCTTGTATCAACCTTTTGCCAAAACTCAGCTGGGACTATATGTAAATTAGTATAGTTATGATTATAAAGAATACTGACTTTACACCTCACAAGTTTGTTTGTGTCTTTTGGCTTTTCCCGGTTAGGGGTCGCCACAACGGAACTCCGGTCCGCTAATGATTGGCAGTAGATTTTTACATACTGGCTTGCTGGGCCTAACGCACAACCTTCAACGAAGGAACGCCCATTCACGCATGTCTCTACACAGAAGACGCTCTAACTGAGAATCGAACGGGCAATGTCTAACTGTGAGGTGACAACGCTACCGCAGCACCTCAGAAGTAATCATAACCAAATATCTGCAAATGGGGTTAGCAAATAGACCTGATTGTCCCTTAATATTCTAGATTTATGCTTGCAATTCCTCACTTGAGAAGCAACTATATTATGTAGAAGCCAAATGTTAAAAGTTATCTGACCCTCTTGAAGTCTTTATAGTGTCCTTTTTAGCCAATTATATACAAAAATAAAATAAAAAAACGCCTCACAGAATGCCACAACCACAGATTTTAATAAAGAATTTAAGCACTTTTGTTCCATAACATGAGCAACTTCATCAAAGTAACTGCTTCATACACCATTTAAAAACCCTTAAAGGTGCCAAGACATTTCAAAATTTTAAAGAGGTACACATCTAAAATAGAAAAGTCATTACTGAAGGCAATAATAAATCATAATAAATGCATGGTCCATAAATATACTTCCAGTAAAAACAGTTAATGATTAATGAATATAAACAAGCAGTAAAAACATAGCATTTGATACAAATTATAAACTTGCAACCTTAGCTTTAAGAATATGTTTGACAGAAATAAAATCATTGATGCCCAGAAACACACTAGCATTAAATAAATAGCAACTGCCAATATAACTCCCTCTGTTCCAATAAAAGCTCCCAGTCACCAGCCCTACTAGGTATGGTACCTTTTCAAGCACTGTAAAAGCAAACTTCCTAAAATCCTTACAAAGGTCAGAATGCTTGTACAAGGCATTTATATTATGCTCTTTGTTGATTGCATAAGTATGTTGGTATGTTCTGGTCTGCAGAGGTCCAATTGTCTTGGTGACATAAAATGCCAGACAAGATGAGCAAAAAGCAGTGTATACTATACCTTTGCTATTGCAGTTGTAATTATCTTTAACATGAATCAATTTTGAATATTCTGGTACAGAGAAATATGTACCCTGCAAAATACACCTATACTGTTTACATGTACCACAGCATTTCATTCCTATGTTCCTAGCAAGCAGTAATGCTCGACAGAGTGTACGTTAATGTGTAATTAACTCCCGCTCAGGGGGATGCAAACCCAGACCCCCCCCCCACTCAGCCATTCCAGTGTTCCATTACTTGACTATTTTCCCTAGCTGCCATAAACACTGTCCAAACCTCTCAGTGTGTATACTGTTTTTGCTTTACTTCTACAGTGATTACAGATATTTGGATTTAATTTACAACTTTTATTTAAAATTTTATAGCACAAACACTGATAGATATTTGCTAAACAAAGCAATAAGTCTTACAGTGAAAACAGACTTAGCATTAAAACTTTTTTACCTTTGAAACTCACATTCACTGAAACAGCATTGAAACCCATATTCAAAGAAAATGCATCTGGCCAGTGGCAGGTTAAGTTTACCTTTGGGCTGTTGTCAAATCATAGGTTCCTTGCACACATTTTTAAGACCTTGCAAATGTTCTTTGAGTCACCTTCCTGATTTGTATTAATTGTAATATATAATGATTGAATTATATCCCTAATATAGTACAGCACCCCTTATTAGAGTGTGTTTTAAATTTGTAGTACTGAACATTTTTCCAGTAAGCAATGAAACAAAACATATGAACCAATAATGACAATTTGCCCAATTCAGAACATTTCAACCGTAAAAGTCCACTCAAACTTCTGTCATTACAATAAACCAATATCAGTCAATATGCACAATCTCTGCAGAAGTAAAATGAATTTGAATAATTCCACATTAAAGAGATCTGAGACTAATGAAGAGGTTGTTGCTAGAAAACCACTTTATATTTCAGTATTTCATCTACAAATTCAGTGCCTGCTGCCCGTAAAGAATACATTGCCTATGTTATATTGCAATAGGGTGGCAAGCTGAAAAACAGGTTCATAGTTAGGCATCTCATCCAGAGGACATAGTCAGGACTGCAGCACCCCACCCCCTTAAAATCAAAATTACATGCTGTAGGAGTAGAACCTACAGCCCTCTACATCAAAATGCAAGTATGCTACCTGCTGTACTGCTAACACTGCTTTAAAATTCTATACCACAGTAGTGATAGCATTTGCTAAACAAAACAGTTGCACATTTTAGGCAGACTTCGCATGAGTAGCAATAAACTTTTCTTCCCTTGAGGCTCACAATACTTTGAAAATAAATTCCACCTGTTAACTCTTAACTAGGGCATTTCACTCTGTCACACACATACATGCACACACCTCAACCTGTTAGTGCAAGAAATCTGGACAAAGCCTAAAATAAATAGGGACAGATTATAAATATTTCTGTCATGAACTTGGAAAATTGCTAGAATAACAGGATTTGTGTTAGTATGCATTTTTCTAAAGGATATGATATCTAAAACTCAAAAGTCTGTTATTATTTAGCAACTCCAATCCTTTTTAGGAGGAATATGGGGCACAAATCTGGACAGTCTGCAAAGACCTGGACAGCTGAGGGGTTTGCTCCCTCCCTCTTATATACACACACACACACACACACACACACACACACACACACACACACACACACACACACACACACACACACACACACCCACACCATAACTCTCAATCTCTTAGCAAAATAAATCTGGTCAAAGCCTGTTATAATGTTTGAGACAAAGGCCTCAAACTAGAGACAAATTTAGAAAGTTGTTAGAATAACAGGATTTGTGTTAGAATCCATTTTCTAAAGGATATGAAGTCAATATTTAGTAACTTTAATCCTTAGCTCATCCCAGTAATTTGTCAAAAAAAAAAAAAAACAGAATTTTTATGAGGAACAGACCAAAAACATTTTATTTTACATTTGGTGACCGGGATAGTCCGACTGGACACAAGTCATTTCGACAGAGGCCTGGGGAGAACAGCTCCAGTTACAGCACGGTCCTAATTTATTATATGACAAGGATTACATATATTTACATAAGAATATTTACATAAGAATAAAGAGTATAAAGTTAAGCTAAGATTATTAAGTGAGCTCTACATCATTAGAAATATACAGAATGATGCAATATTATAGAGTATACATAATTATCATTTGGAAGTGGGAGAGGAGAAGTGGAAGAAAAGTGAAACTAGAGAAGTGAGATGAACAAGAATAAGGGGTCTAACGGATGAAAATGAGGGAGGAAATTTGACTAGGAGTGAGACAGAATAAGATGGGGTAGGATTAGCCTGGTGTGTCACAGTGGCTAACCCAGTTAGTTTGTGGGTGGGTTTTTAGAGATTTCTTGAATTGAGACAAGGATTTTGTGGCGGTTATGTAAGTTGGCAGCGAGTTCCATTTTATAGCAATATAGTTAGAGCAGAGGGAGGCCCCTGCAGAGTTGTTGGACTTAGTGACCTGAAGAAGCAGTTTGTTGTTGGAGCGTAGAACCCTAGTATTAGTGTGAGAATGTATTAGGCTTTGTAATGCTGGGGGATTTCGGGGTAGTAGAGTGTCTTATAGGTTAGTATGAGCTGGCTATAGAGAAGGAGATGGGGGAATTGTCGGCGAATCATGCAGTTTTGTTGAAGCAGGTGTCAAGTTTGGATAATTCTGATTTTCTGAAATTGGTAAGGATGGGAGAGGCATATAGAAGTGTGGAGGTGAGATGGGTTTGTGCTACTTTAGCTCTGGTACTATTTGTGAGGAATGTTTTGTTTCTATATGGTCCCCCCAATTTGTTGTGTACTTTCTTTGTGGTGAGCGAGATGTGAGTATCAAATTTCATGTTGCAGACAATTTCTATGCCTAGGCATTTTGTGTGTGTGGCTGGAGAGATGGTAGTTTTGTTGTTATAGTAAAGAGGTTGGTGATGTAGAAGCGTGATTAGTAAGGCGGAAGATGAGTAGATTGTTTTTATTGGGGTTAAGTATTAATTGGGAGGTGGTAAGCCATTTTTCCATGGAGAGGAAGGAGGCTTGTGTTTGGGCTTGCAGTTCTTGGAGGGAAGGGGAAGAGCAGATTAGTGTTGAGCTATGCGCATATTAGATGACTGAGGCTTCTAGTGTAGAAGTATGAAGGTTATTTGCAAAGACAAAAAAGAGTAAAGGTCCAAGGATGGAGCCTTGTGGATCTCCAAGAGTGAGAAGTAATAGAGTTGAGAGTTCATGCCTCCATTAAACTGCTTGCTGCCTACCTGACAAGTAGCTTTGGAACTAGGACATGGTAGTCTTACTAAGATTTAGTACGGAAAGGGAGTTCATCAGCTTATTGTGGTTGACTATATCAAAAGCCTTGGAAAGGTCAAGAAAGACAGCGGAGACATAGTTGACATTATTTCTGTGGTTATTAACTGTGTGGGTCAATGCCATAAGTGCAGTTGTGGAGATGTGGTAGGGCCTGAAGCCATGTTGAATGTTTGTGAGAAGGTTGTGAGTGCTGAAATAGGCCATGAGTTGTGAATGGTACACATCTTTCTAATATTTTGGACAGTGGTGTGAGTATTACTGTGGGCCGATAGTTAACTCTTTAGAGTTACCCCCTTTGTGGAGAGGTATAATGTGTGAAATTTTCCAGATTTCAGCAACTACATTTTCAGATATAGAATGGTTGATAAGAATGGATACAGGACAGGCAAGAACATCACCAGCTATTTTCAGGAATTCTGCTGGCAGTTTGGCAGCTAAAGTGGTAGGTTTTAGTTTTTTTCAGGAGTTTTTTAATAAAATCTGTAGAGACAGGTTGGAATGTTAAGCCTTCAATATCATTCTGATACATAGGTAGCTGGTTCAGAGGTGGACAGTTTTGTGCATTAGCAAGAACAAGAATGGATTCGATGAAGAATTTTTAAAAGCTGTGGCAACATTGAGAGAGTTATCAGTTATAGTAGGAATGGAAGTTCCTGATTTTCCAGAATAGAGAATGTTATTAATAGCTGTCCAGACTTTTTGGGGGTTATTTTGGTATTTGGTTTGTATATTATGGTAGTAGTAGTTCATTTTATCTAATTTATCATATTTTTTTGATTTATTATGGAGTTCAAGATATGCCTGCTTGACTGTATGTGAACTGGTTTTGTACCAGTGGGCACAAGCTTTATCTCTGGATTTCAGAAGAGACCTAGTCTCTTTACTCATCCATGGGGCATGGTTGGATTTTACCCTGATGGTTCTGGGAGGGGCTTGGGAGTTTAGGATGTTTAAGAAGGTAGAGTTTGTACAGCTTTGTTAAGGTTGCAGTTTTTAAGGGGATACCAGTTACAAGGTTTTAGTGCATTAATAAAGGCAGCTTGGTTGAAGTTTTTCTTGTTTCTTATTGTCTGGTAAATAGTGGACTTTTCTTGATAGGCACAATGTCGTATTAAAAAGTTGGAAGGTGGTCACTTAAGCTGTCAGGGAGGCATCAAGACTGACTGATTAATGCTGGCCTATTTGCCAGAATCCAGTCAAGTATTGACTGACATTTGGAGGATTTGTCCATTCTAGTGGGATTTTGGATGACTTGGGAAAAACCATAGAGGTTGGTGAAGTTGGTGGGGGAGTAAGAGTTGCAGGTTAACCAATCGATGTTGCAATCCCCCAAGATGAGAGTTTCATGTTGGAAGCTTTAGGATGCCCAGTGAACTAGGGTCTCCAGTATGGGAGTGTTGTTCCCAGGAGGTATATAGCAGCCGATTATAATGATACTTTTCTTTGGGTTAAGTATTAGCTTAGCCATCATAATGTCTGTATTGATTAAAAACATAATGCAAACATCTGGACATTCTGTGAAAATCTGTACAGTTGAGAGGTATGACACACACATACATCCCCCTACCTCCTTAGAAAGTGGATAGAACAACAAGATTTGCATTAGTATGCATTTTCAAGGATATGAAGTCTAAAACCCAAGTGTCTGACATTATTTTCTGACTTCAGTTCTCAATGATTTGCCAGAAAAAACAAATTTTTATGAGAAACAAACCGAAAATTTGAGGCAAAAATCTGGATAATTGCGAGCTATGACTCCCCTTACACACACACCTACCCCCCTCTTATTTACACACACGCGCACACACACACACACACACACACACGCGCACACACACACACACACACACACACACACACACACACACTCTGTTCTGCTTTCATGCACGCATTCACCTTACATACAGACAGCAACGTAAACACGTACACACACACACACACACACACTTACACTTTGTTCCTGTTTCGTTTATTTTTTTTACACTGGCTAAACAGTAAAATCTCTGATTACTGAGTGTAAAATAACAGTTTCACTTGATCTCTCTCGCTCTCTGTCTTTCTTACTCTCATATACACATACACTCTCACACACAGACATAAACACATATGCACATGCTTTTTTGTTTTTTTTTCTTTTTTAGCACTTGTAAAATAATGGCTGCCATTAGTTTTTTTTCTGTCTGAGCTCCAAAGCAGCTTGATATGCTGCCATGAAGTTTTGGATTCATGTTTCAGCAGGCATTACTTGTTCATTCTCCAATCAGGGTGCTGGTGTACAGTTTTCCCATTCTCTAAACCACAGTATCACATGATTCTTTGTTTTTCTCAAAGATAAATTTGAAATTTTTACTATTCTTATACACAAATATAGGCTGTGGTACCAGCTGACTAACCAGTCCAAAAGTGCCAAAACCAGTCCTCCATTGGGTACTTTAACCTGCTTTAAGGAATAAATATCCCTACTAAATTCAACCACAAATGCTTGTGATAAATTATCTTGGTTGTTGCTTTGATTGTTATGTTTCAAAGTATTGGAATTTCATAAAAGGGCACCATATTTGATATTGCTTTGCTCAATCACCCATTTACTAAAATCCTCCCAACATCTTTGTCAGATACCCACAATCCCTGAATAAACTGCATAATTTGATAGCCTCCTCATTAAATATACAGTCATCAGAAACCAGCCTACTCAACCTAATTAGATGCCCTTTGACAAAATTTATTTTCTGTCACAAAGGGTGCTGACTATCAAAGTGTATGTAGGAGTAAGAAAGAGTATCCTTCCTATAAATGCTGGACTCATAACTGGCTAACAAGTTTTTGTACACCGTAACATCCAAAAACTCAATTGAAAATTCATTAAACTGATAAGTAAAATATAAGAGAATGGTTGAGTAGTTCAGGAAATCAATGAACAACAGCAGGTCATCAGCACTACCCTTCCACAGGATAAAGATGTCATCCACATACCTCAAGTATGTTTCAATCATGGCAAAAAAGGCAAATTAAAAACTATGGTAATCTCCCAATTCTATAACAATATGTTGGCAAAAATATGGGCTAAGGCTGCCCCCATTGCTACAACCCTATGCTTTTGATAATACTAGGCTTCAAAGTACATGAAATTGTTGGTAAGAACCATATCCATACATTGAAACACTAAACTAATGTCAGAACTATTCAAGTCGGTACCACAGCTTCAAGGAGCCATTTGAGTCCTTGTTCATAGGAGATGGCAGAAAAAGGTCCTTAATATCAGTTTTAACAAACAATCCCTCAGGTAGAAATGTTAGATTGGACAATGTTTCAAGAAAGTGTCAAGAATCCTTGAGATTTTTTTTATGAGTGAAAAAAGATTTAAGTTTGAAGACCACATATTTAGCCAGCAGTTCTATCTTTGAGCTTGCTGATGTCACTATGGGTCTGGGGAGTGGGGGGGGTTCAGTCACTGGTTTACAGATCTTAGGTATCCCAGAATTCACCAGGATCCTGGGGTTATTGTCAACAAAAAAATCTCTGGTATTCAATGGCAGATCAAAAGTAGTAAAAATATCCTCAAGGATTAAATCTGTGCCGTGATAAGTAATATTAATCTTTTTATGAGAGACTTCAGATAAAAATTCTCCATTGTTAAAGTATTCCATCATTTTAGAGGAATGCAATTGACAATCCATAATGACGACTCTCCCGCCCTTGTCTGGCTTCATAAAATGAAGATTGTTGTCAATAGACAGAACATGCAACAAGTCTCTTTCATCAGGTGTAAGGTTATAAAACCTGCTTCTCTTACTATGCCACCACTTCCTAATACTACTTTCACAAAGGTGCTCAGATAACACAATTGGTGGTGCAAGAGTTGGGTTAAATGTATTACATCTGCACAAATTCTTAACTGTATTGTCATTCTTGGAAGCCATGATGCATTTAAATTTTAACTTTCTTGTAAATAATTTCAGTTCAGTTACATTATCTACTATGTACTACATACAAAAGCAAAATCTTTTAGATTCCCATCTGTGAAAAAAATAAATAAATTACCATCCTTTCTATGGAACAAAAAGTATAGAGACAAACTCCTCCTAACAAAACCACAACACCTGGAAACCAATGTGTAATTTAGAGCTTCCATTCTTTTATTACTTAGAACTTCTTCAGAATAATTAAACATCCCCACAGTCTTCTTTAAATAGCATTTAAATTAAATCATGCGATCATAAACTGTTGACAATGAATACCATTTAAATGTTTAACAAATGCAATCTACAACAGATAACTTCTGTATATTTAAACTGATATTAAATTGTAAAACACAATAAAATGCATGTATTATCATAAATACATACATTTATTTCATTACTATGAATTGTTACGCTCTTAGTAGATTCACCCATAATAAAACCTACATTAGCATCCTTAGCTTTGACACATTAACGAAGAAATGTAATGCCAACAACATATCATCAAAAGTTACTATTCAGGAGTGTAGTGATTGTGTTCCTGCAAAGAAAAATTACCCCTTTCTTGGAAATTTATGCTTCTACCAAATCAAGACCAGAATCCAGGATGACCACTGCCATAACTTTCCATGAAAATAAGTAGTTTAGGGAAGGCTATAAAGATATGCAACCTGGCCATTAAATGGTACAAACCACATCCTGGGAACTGAATCCTGACACCTAGATTATCCTTCACTGCCATATTTATTTTTACTCCAAGGCTTTGAATTTGCCCAAAAAGTGTTGATATCCCTTGACTTTGTTCTTGACCTGGTACTAGAGCAGATGAGGTGCTACAATCAAAAGTAGAGAAAGTTAATTTAAGCAGTAATCTCATCTGTAACATTGACATCCCTAATTCCTGTCCACAGTTCTAGGTGAAGCACACCTTCTGCTGGGTCTCGCATTGAAATGGGGGTAACAACACTGTTCCCAAGTATCAGTTTCCAGGACCAGAGGGAAGCGGTTTGAAGTTACCAAATCATGCCTGGTTGGCCAGTCAACATAGTGAATGTACTACACTTAGTAGATGATTTTAAGTTTGATGCCATGAAACATTTTGGAAATATATGTTGGAAAGGATCTAAGAGATCTTTGAATAATGGATAAAAAAGAGTTACTGTGAGATCATCAGCAAAAGGATTTAACAATCCAACCTTAACTCACTTTTATTCTGCCTTTCTGCTTATTGAAGTCCCATAGCCACAAGTCCCATCACTCAGCAATGATGTCAGAAATGCTGGTGAGTGTCATTTGAGAAAACAGTGTTTTGGGAGATGTGGGAGCCCAGATGGATCATATAAAAAGCACCGCTATATCTCAATCATAAGACCTCGGTATGAGAGCAATTTTAGGACCAGTCAATCAAGTGCTTTTTCTACATCAAGTAAAAGGTTATTAGTGGTGTGTTAGCAGATCTGACCTGTTTCAATCATTTATCTTATAGCCGCCTAATGGCCTCATGGGAGCAGTGCCCACTTGGTCAATGTGAATGACATAATGCTGGCTTAAGTCTGATGACCTACTGCGTCATGAGCAGTTTCTAATCCATGCTCATGAGAAACATCACGTGGCACTGGACATGGTTTAAAGAGCCATTCCCAGGTTTTTGAAGCATAATTACCAATAAGGTCCATAGGGATGACTGTTGAATTCAAGGAATGGAATTTCAACACATTGAGAAGAAGAGTTTGTGCCTGTTGATGTAGGATCCAAAAGAAGTGTAAGAAGAGTTCAGTGAGGTCAAAGACCTTACTGTATTTGGACACATATATATTGTTTGTCCAAATTCTGAAACACTGAAAAGTCAGAGCAAACGTTTCCTGACTGATAAGTTACCTCTGGGAATGGAGACTACAGAAAAAAAATGTCTATAACCTGTAGTTAAGTACACTACTTGGGTCCTAAGCTGCAGTTTAGCTGCAGCAGATTTCATTCTCCCCTCAGATGAATGCTGAATGAGTGGTTCAAAGTATATTTGTACTCGGTATTTTGCTCATTCTTTTTCAGTGGCACCCTCCTACTGAGATGTACCCACAGAAACCATTTACCCACCTACTGAGATGTACCCACAGAAAACATTTACCCACCTACTAAGATGTACCCACAGAAAACATTTAAAAGTGTCTTGTAGTCTATACGATCAGTCAACACCACTGTGAGATACCTATGTTGAAACATATGGGTGTCAGTCTAGCAAACAGGTCACCCATGCTTGAGAATGTTGGTTCCACAATCTGGTGTGTGTGTGTGTGTGTGTGTGTGTGTGTGTGTGTGTGTGTGTGTGTGTGTGTAAGCAAGACCAGTTAAATCTAAGTGGTGATTTTCAGCCTTGTGCTTACGTCATGATTCCTTCCTACACAGTGAACTGAAATTTCATATCTGAATAACTAGTTTACATTGTGAAGCTGCATGTTGTCTGTATTTATCCATCTTGATCTCAACTGCAGTCTGATTAGCATCACACTGAAGGAAGAATTAGTGCTACACCATTAAAGCATTTTTGTAGGAGGATTTGTCTCACTGCACACCACCCCCCCGCCCATGTCACTGTTACTTATATATGCTAACTCTGAAGTCACTGCCCCTCAAAGTAAGGGAAATATTCCAAGTACTTTGTTTTCACCTTAGTGCACATTACAGAGGTTTACACTTTCATTGTTACTATCCTGAGGATTACATAGGCATTCCTTGAAATTTCAACAGGAAGAAGTACACATTGTAACAGCAGTGATACACATGTGAGGTTTATGCAGAATCCCCTCATTTACAAATCTTTGTCCCCAGCAGCAACAAGAGTGATTCACTGGTGAAGCCTTACAATGACTTATGTTTGGTGTTTAACCTCAATCAGTGGTAATAGCAGTGATTCAGAGGTGAGGATTTTGCAGAACCTCCTGGTTAGCAAACCTTGGTCGATCTGTAGTCACAGAATACAGTGGATCTCCATGAACTCTGGAGAACTGCAGCACAGGCCAGTCTCCTCTCTTCTGGCTAGACTGTACTTCAAGATACAGTTCTCTATTCTTTGTTCTGCTGTGGGTCTCCAGCTCCATCCATGTGTAAGAAACAAGGGTCCCCAACTGACCTCTCAACCTCTCAGTGCAAGAAATCTGGACAAAGGTAGAAAAAATGGGGGGATGGGGCAAAGACCCAAAAATAATGACAGATTTTTAAATATTGCTCCTATAAACTTAGAAAGTTGGTATTTTCTGAAGGATATGAAGTTTGAAACCCAAATGGCTGCCATTATTTAGTATTGTTTAGGGACTTCAATCTTCAATGATTTGCCAGTAAACCACAAATTTTATGAAGAGCAGACCAAAAATATGAGGCAAAAATCTGGACATTTTGTGAAAATCTGGACAGTTGAGAGGTATGGTCCCCAGTGTTTCATGCAACAGGTACATTCTTACCTTATCAGTTCATCTATGAGAGGATCCTCCTGAATGGAGCAGGAATACTTTCCTCCTATTCTGTGTGTTTGGGCAGCCAGCCTTTGCTACGGAGGCATATTTATGCTAGTCCATCACTTGTTGGTAATGGGACACCAAATCTTCATTGTTGCTGCTTTGTTTGCAGATGGTGGTTGTTAGTGCGTGGGGCTAAGCCAGCTGGTAGAGGAGATGAGCTCTGCTATGTAGCTAATACATGATGCCACTGCATATGTCATCATGACTGGGACATTGTCCCTGACTATGGGAAATACTAGTCAAGGTGCCAGTTCTAAATGGTGTGGAGAATGACCTCTGCCATTAATACCAGGATCTTTCATTGACCCATTGCATCCATTGATGCTGTAAAAATGCATTTGTTATTTTGTGGACAATTGTACCTGAAGGAGTTATTCCATTTGTGTTGAAAGGATGGTGCGCAAACTGGGCTGCAGTTAACATTACTTGGGTTAGTGACTTCAAGTTGATACTCACCCTCAGTGTTTCCCAAACTTTGGAACCAGTGTGTCTGAGCAGACCTGTGCTTGTTTCAGAGGACACCGCTGCAAGCCTTAAGACACATTGTTTTTAATATGTTAATTTATTTCTTGCCGTTTTAATATGTGATCATGCCAAATGCATAATAGAGAAATATAGAGGTATTTGACTGTAAAGTAGTGAAAGAATAATCTTCAAACCAGTTCATGGATGTTTCAATAAGCACACTCGTGTGTGTGTGTGTGTGTGTGTGTGTGTGTGTGTGTGTGTGTGTGTGTGTGTGTGTGTGTGTGTGTATTGGGAGGTGTGTGTGTATTGGGAGGTGTGTGTGTGTATTGGGGAGTGTGGGTGTGTGTGGGGGGAGAGGTGTGTGTGGCGGGGGAGGTGTGTGTGTGTGTGTGTGTGTGTGTGTGTGTGTGTGTGTGTGTGTGTGTGTGTGTGTGTGTGTGTGTGTGTGTGTGTGCTTTCTTGTCAGTGGGAGGGTCAGACTTTCATCTATGGAAAGGTATACTGCACCTTTTAGTACTTACAGGAGGCTGAAAGACCTTATTGTGACTAACACTGATAAACAGCATTTTGTGTAAACCATCTTCTGTAAACAACAAATTTGGGGAAATACTTCATTTGATTACATTCATATCACCTAAGTGCTATTCACAACTAAAAGTCCTATGTTCTTCTCCCTTACCTTGGTACTTTATTGGAGACTATATGTAGAGATTTTGGAGTTTCTTTACTGTTTCTCTTCCATGTGTTAGAGTAACAAGGCATTTCCGCCTGTAACAGAACCTAGGGAATCACAAGGTAAGCAGGTACTGTTAAGATACTGTAACATGAACTGTAATATGTTGCAGTCTTATGGTGAGAGAGAAAATAAAAACTATGTATGTGTTGCATTTAAACTTGCATGTTTTCTACTAATGGCTAATTCAGGGGCTCCCAAAGTGTGTGCCGCAGTGCCCTGGGGAGCCGAAGCTTCCTCACAGGGGCGCCGCGAACTAAGAAGCTTAGCTGCAAAATAAACCATGAACAGTTTGTGGTTTATTTTGCAGCTAAGCTGATTAGTTTGCGGCGAGTGTGAGTGAATGCAGGAATGAATGAAGAAGTGGCTGTGGCCTTGTGTGTGTGTGTGTGTGTGTGTGTGTGTGTGTGTATCAGGAGAGTGAGAGCGATGTATGAGTGAATGCAGTAATGACTGAGGAAGTGACTATGACTGTGTGAAAGAATTGAAAAGAGAGTGATGTGTGTGAGTAAATGCGTGCATGAATGCAAAAGACTGTGTGTGTGTGTGTGTGTGTGTGTGTGTGTGTGTGTGTGTGTGTGTCACGGGGGGAGAGGGTGAAGAGTGAGAGTGATCCCTGGCAGCAGCAGCAATGAGGTCTGTGTAAGTCTGGTCCATACCACTGGACACATACCTCTCACCCTCTTAGATCAAGAAATCTGCACAAAGCCAAAAATAGTGGGGGTACAAAAGCACAAAATAGGGACACTTTTAAGTACTGCTCTCACAAACTTAGAAAGTTGATAGAAATGCAGGTTCTGCATTAGCATGAATTTTCTAAAGGGTATGAAGTATGAAACTCAACTGTCATTATTTTCAGACTTCAACCTCAATGATCTACCAGTGATTTGCCAGAAAACCACAATTTTATGAAAAAAAGACCAAAAATATGAGGCAAAAATCTGGACATTCTGCAAAAATCTATACAGTTGAGAGGTATGCTGGGCAGAGCCAAATAATAGGGACAGATTTTAAATATTGGTCTTATAAACTTAAAGTTAATAAGGTTGCCATTAGGTTTGCTTACCTCTCAGCCATAGTAGATCAGTGTTATGATGTTAAGCAGAATGTACACTTGTTTTGGTAATTGTCTTTTTATTGTACTTTTCAGCTTTTCTCCCCTGGTCTCCTAGTCTAGTCGGGCAGCCTTGTTTAAACAAATGTCAAATAAATAAATGAAATATGCACTTTATCAGTGCCGTGGGGGGGGGCACCTTGGGAAAACCTGAATTCAGCAAGGGAGCCAAGAATTGAAAATGTTTGGGAACCACTGGGGTAATTGGTAATTTATGAATAAGAATCTAGAAAGCAGTCTTACCTTTCATCAAGGCTTAATATTGAAATTGGTAGTATTTGGAGTTTGTGAACTAATTGGAGAAAAAGAAAAATGCTTGCAGACTTTTGACAGATGTCCAGCTTATGTTTTGGATTAATACACTGATATATAGTAAACAAAGGTCGAAAAATACAGACATAATTCCATATTCAGATATCTGTTTATACCTGCAGTCTGTAAATGGTACCTGGTTACATTCATGTAAGTTATTTAAGAATGGCTTATTTTAAAATAAAGTCATATACAGTTGTAGAACTATAGAGCCATAATATATGCAATTGAAAATACATTTTCAGAAGATGATGTATGCACAGGTGTTAATGTGTCAGTGTCCGATTCACCATATTTCATATTAAAGGCAACATTTTTTGAAGAAAAAGTGCCCAGGTGGACCCCTTGAGTGGGGATGTTCGAGATCTTACCCTTCCAAAAAAATCTTGTTTTATTCTGTTTGCTGATCTGCAGTTGTGAATTTGTTGAGTGTTAGAAAAGTGGGAATCAGTTAAGAATGAACAGTAATAGTTTTATATTTGCATGGAGATGATAATGTCTGTAACTGTAGATTAGGAGTGCCTACATTATCATGTATTGTTGCAACTGTTTGCAGTATTCTACTTTTAAGCTATGGCATTTTGTCCTTGTTTTGGTACCTAGAAAAAATGAAAAGTGCGAGCAAACTGCAGAATGTCCATGACACAGTATAGCCTTGTGATGCTTGCATTGGGAGCTGTACATCTTATAATATGGCAAAAATTAATAATGCATAACAGGGATACAACCACAGATATAGGAGAAAAGCCCTTTAATGAACTCAAAAAGTGTATGATCGTTAACAGTTCTTCTGCATGAAAAGCCTTCTAAAGAGAGAGAAAATATAATATAACAGTACATGAAATAGTCTAATAATAGAAGAAGCATTTCTAAGCAGCCATTCAAAGCCGTCATCTGGTATATGCATGCAGTGAGTCATCCACATTAAATAGCATAAGGATGAACACTTAAGTAAATCATAGTGCTTGACAGAGTAGTAATTAAGTTATAGTAAAGCAATTAAATAGCATTTCATAGTTTTCTTTCTATGAGATCACAAATCCTGTTCATTTGCATTTATTATACCAGTTCAATATTCATATTTCTAGGCACTTTTCAGACTATATTCATCAATAGTCAAACAACAAGTGATCAAATTTATTGTGGAAAAACTAATGGTAATCTCTCAGGCAAAAAAAGGTCATGTTTTAAAACGTTCTATTTAGCTTACAATTCATTATTATTTTAAATGTTTATATATCTGAATACAGTAGCAACCTAATTTTCATGTTAATTTTTCTATCTGAATAAGCTTTGGCTAACAGAGTTTCCTTTGTTCTTTAATGAAATGCCTTTTTAAGTAGAGTTTTCATTCAGGAAAATGTATTTTATATCTTTCATTTATGACTGAGAAGATATTTTTATCTTTTGTTAGTGTGCGACTTTATAGTTATTCATATCTTTGCCTCTTAGCTCTATTTTTCAAGCAGTCACTTACTTCACCCTCCTCATTTTTTTTAATCATTCAGCAAAGTAGAATTCATCCGTTTAAAGATGACAGAAGGAGTAAATCAATCGAAGAACGAGAAGAGGATTATCAAAGAGTAAGAGAGAGAATTTTTGCACAAGATGTGAGTGGTTGCTTTGATTACTCACTGTTCATCAGAATTAGACTGCAGCAGCAAGACCAGTTTGGGGGCAATATGCTTGAGAACGGAGTGTCCTGAAGCATCTAGCTGATGAAGATATACATGCTTAAGCTTTATCTCTGTTAGTGTAGAGCATGATGATTTATTCTTTTTTTCTCTGTCTTTTACCAGTCATCAAGACTTCCCAACTGGACTTGAGCTACTTTTTCCCTCATAGTATGATTGTCCAAGTATAGAAGGCTAACAATAACCTGCATCACTGTTGGGATTACTAAACCTTCTCATGTACAAGTACTTGCTTCCATGCACTTACTCAGTGATGGCTACTGACATACAGCAGTTTGCACCACACACCTACCTCCCTTAGACCATATACACCACCCCCTTCCACTGAAGGCCGAGGTTGCATGTGGTTAGCTTTACCCCCTCCCTCAGGCTGGGCAAGCCCATCCTCCCTGACAACTCAGTCAAGTGCCTGAGCAGCCATTTGAACTCAGGTTGCATGGGCCACAATCAGAGCTTTATCATTCTATGCCACTGAAGCTGGCTGTTTATTCTTTCCTGCAATACAATTACTTTCTTACTGTTACACAACAGATGAGTAAAATATGTGTTTGCTTTTAAGGTGTAAAACAGACTTAACATTCTTTCCATGCCACAGTAGCTTTTCCACTGCTAATTGAATAAGGGATGATTATAACAGCAAACATAAGCTGAGAAGAGCTAGTCTACAGCTCTAGTTTATGAGCTAATACATGTGTTTTTGTCTGTATGCTTCTTTATAAACTTACATTAATAGTATTACTTTCCTTTATTTGTTTTATATTCTTTGTGCAGCCACAGTTATTCACTCAGATGTCTAGATCATTTGCTGCTGTTGATGTTAATGTTGGCAATATGAAAAAAATTATCTGATGTTGTTAATCCTCGTTCATTCCTTACGCCTGGGTTATCGGTTCCGACCTCGGAACCGTGTCGGCCATCTTCCAAGCTTGCGACAGCCACAAACTCTCAAGCTAAACTCTTACCCACAATTCCCCTCTCCCTGTTACCTCAGATTTCATTTGCCGCATCACCATTCAGTCATGTCAAGCCACTTTTCTTGAGCTAAGTAAAACTTTTTTGATAATACATTATCGTATTGCAGGTTTTCTCAGTTCTAATTTTGTTAAATAGTTATCTCTTACCCTATCACATCTAGCAACTCTACTTTTTTTTTTGTCTTTTTGTAGCCCTTCTTTTTACCGTGAGGTATCTCCTTTACCATCGTTGGTAAAATCTTTTCTTGCTTACCTTCGTGTATTTCTTGTACCATTGTTGGTACCTTCTTCTTCCTTTCCTTTCTTCCTCCTATCAGGGCAGAGAAAAAAGGTGGTCCGGGATTTAAAACATGTGTGGATTGTGGGCATAAATTGCCTATTTCGAATGCACATGCATTATGTGTTTACTGTCTGGGTGTGCCTCACTTGACTGTTGACCCGCCTTGCGGGATTTGTGCTAATTTTTCTAACAGGACTTTGGTGGAAAGGAAAAATAAACTGATTTTAAAGGGACTTCTTAAATCTTCCTTGTCAGAGGCTTCAACCCCTTCTAGTTCCCATAAGAAAAGAGATGAACACAAGAAGACCAAGTCTCTCCCGTCATCTCCTGCTGGGGACAGCCAGGAACTGAGACCTAAGAAGGCCAAATTTTCTAGTTTGGATTTGACTCCCTCGGCCCCGAGGCTTTCGGTGCCTAGAGCTTCGGCACTGAAGTCTTTGGCACCATCCGTTATTTCGGCACCGAGTTTTGTGCCCTACTCCTCATCGGAACCAAGGGGCCCCTTGGGTCAGACTTCCTTACCGGTACCGTTTTCCTTGATGCAGACCTTTTCGGCGTTGATGACTGTCCCAACGCCGCCTCCTGCTTTGACTCCGACAATTTTCACGGCACCGACTCTTCTCTCAGTGCTGACCACCTCGTTTTCTGCACAGACTCTTTTGGCACCCACCATAGTGCCAACTACCACTTCGGCACCGACCTCGTCGGTGGAGACCTTGCTTTCAGCATCGATGGTCTCCTCTGTGCAGACAGCAGTAGTACAAGCCTTAACGGCTCCATTGTTTTCGGTGCAGACGCCTGTTTTAGCACCGTCCAAAGACCCCTTTTTGGGCTCCTGGTTTCCTGCATCCTTGGATAGACCTGACTCCCCTTCAGCTATGTCTATGAGATCCACTAGAAGCCTCTCGGAACATGATGTGGTGCGTCTTGTGGATCAGTTGCTTTTGGCCAGAGGTATCCAACCCACCAGGAACTACTCTTCCTTTGGAGGTGAACACCCTTCTCCAAATACTCCCACTTATTCTCCTCCTTCATTGCCTTTGAAGCCCACTGCTATAGCACAGACTTCCCTCACTTCGGCTCCTTTCATGGACCTTACTAAGGAGTCGTAGTTGCCTTTGTGGAAGGAGAGACTTGTCACTCCAGTCACTGCTCTGGATGCTAGCTGTGACATACGTATTCCTGTTTTTCACAGCCATCCAGGGATTCCGAGTCGGTGGGCTGATTTGCTTGAGCGAGGTGTGACATCCTCGGGTGGACCAGCCTTCCAACACATGGAGAAGGCTCTTGCGTCTGTTGGTGATCCTGTGCTATCAGTGCCCGCGTCCTCCTCTGGACCGCAATATACACAAGACACCCCTGGCGGACACCAGGTACAAGGGCCTCAGGACACATTCCCATTGGAGGCCCCTTTTGCATTGTCTTCCCCAGATTCTCCCCCTGAGGAAGTTCATCGCAAGAGTTCATGTAAGAGGAAGCATGTGGACTCCTCAGAAGAGTCCCTCACGAAAGACCCAGACTTTGATGATGGGGAAGGGTCCCCTTGATCACCCTCTGAGGTATCCTTTGGAGATATCCTCGAAAAACTTAAGCAGAGAGGTGATTGGCGGCACTCTTACCCGACCTCTGAAGAGTCTGTGTTCCTGCAGGCCTTTCGTGCCCGGTCCCCTACCTCTTGGGTTACTCCATCTGCCGACGACCTTGTCCTGCTCATCATGCAGCGTGCATCGATGGCTCCTGACGCCATTCCTCGCAGACCAGATAAAATCTTGTCTCCTCCAGATAGTGAGCCTCACTGGTCCAAAGGTCTTCCTGTAGATGCCTTGGTGGTGGTGGCCACAACAAAGAAGTATCTGGCGGAAGAAAGCCAGACTGTCTACCACCCACCCAACAAAGAATCCCGGGCACTGGACAGATTAGGGAAGCGTACCTTTGCATCAGCGACCTTTGCAGTCAGGTCCCTGAATTATATGGCACATTTTACCAGGCTTCAAACAGACTTAATTTCTGAGCTCTCTGAAACTTTGGCTGGAGCTGTGTCTGATGAGGTCCGGGACAAAGTGGCCTCACAGTTAGCCACCCTTGAATTGATTTCTAACTCCTCCATGCGCCTGATTTCTAACGCATCAAAAGGAGCAGCGAGTGCAGGCATAGTCATGAGACGGCATGCCTGGATGCGCTTGTGTGATTTCACAGAACCTTTCAAGGCTTCCTTTCTGAACGCTTCCATTGAAGCCTCTTCATTATTTGGACCCAAGGTTAAAGACACACTGGCTAGGTGTGAACAGGACGGTAAGACCGTTTCTGCCGTGGGTGTCCGCTATTCTTTCCTTCAGTGGGCTTTTTCCAGAAACCAGAAGAGTGGGAAGATGTGGCACAAAAAGTCCCAGGGTTCTTTCCGTGACACATGAGCTGAGTTTTCCCCTAGAGGCAGAAGGGGAAACTCATATGGAAGACACCCCTTTTGGGGCAGAGGAGTTCCACGTAACCAGGGTTGCAGAGATTCTTTCTCTCGCCAGTCCTACCATTGCTCCTGAAGAGCAGCCCAACTGCTTTCCTCTGGAAGAAGTAGGGGGTCATTTCTCTTTGTACCCTTCTGCCTGGCTAACCATTACTACCGATTATTGGGTATGAGAGATAATAACCAGAGGTTATCATATTCCCTTCGATCTTTGTCCCACCCCCCTAAGGAACTTATCTGACATTCCACCCAGTCAAAGGGTAGAAGCAGCATTAGAGATTTCAAAGCTGCTAAGAAAAAGTGTCATCCAAATAATCCCACCAGACCAGATAGGATCCGGATTCTACTCGAGATTATTTTTAGTGCCAAAAAAGACCGGGCACTGGAGACCGATTTTGGATCTCAGTGTGCTTAACAAATTCGTAGAAGTACAGAAATTCCGGATGGTCACAATACAGTCTATCCTCCCACTCTTGGAGGCAGGCGATTGGATGTGCTCTATAGATCTTCAAGATGCGTACTACCACATTAAGGTGGACAGACCATCGAGAAGATTCTTTTGCTTCCGTGCGGGAGCCAGTCATTCCCAGTTCTGAGTACTGCCCTTCGGACTCTCTACAGCCCCCAGAGTGTTCACCAAGTGCATGGCAGTTTTCACAGCTCACATGCAACTGCAAGGATTCTGGGTGTTTCCATACCTAGACGACCGGCTCATTACTGCCCCCACCAGACATCAAAAATCCAACATATCCCCATCCCAATCCATAGAATTCGTTGGGGTCCTGTTGGATACAAAGAACTGCAGATTCCAGAGCACAGAAATCTTAAGGATAAAACAGTAACTCATACCCATCCTCTCAAGGGAAAGATCGACAGCACATTCTGTTCTCCAGCTGTTGGGTTCCATGGCAGCTTTTATCACCATTGTACCCCTCGCGAGGTTCCACATGAGGCTTTTACAATGGTTACTACTCGCCCAGTGGTACCCTTTTCAGTTTCCTCTCTCATCCCAGATTCAGGTGACTCAGAGATGCAAACAAGACTTGATTTGGTGGATGTCGCAGAAACCGTCACAATGGTCTCGCCCCTTCACACCCCAACAGTCCAAAGCCACAGTGACCACAGATGCCTCCCTGATGGGGTGGGGTGGGGGGCTTTTTCAGGGGAAGACAGTCCAAGGCACGTGGTTGGACCTAGAGGCTCACCTGCATATAAATGTCCTAGAATTGATGGCGGTGCTTCTAGCATTTCATCCCCTCCTTCCATCGGGGACTATTGCAATACAATCGGACAACATGGCTGTAGTCTGGTACATCAACAAGCAAGGCAGAACCAAATCATACGCACTTTGTCGAGAGGCCATGAGGATATGGCAAAAGCGATGGCTACCAACCACTTTCTTTTAGCAACACACATTCTCAGGAATTCCAGCATGATGGCAGACAGATTGAGAGCAGGTGCATTTTGCAGCCACACGAGTGGTCTCTGAATCCTCTTATAGTGGCGGAGATTTTCAACCGCTGGGGACTCCCTTGCTGTGACCTTTTTGCATCTCCAACCAACTACAAATGCAGCAATTACTTTGCCTTGATTCCCCCTCGGGGACAGTCACCCAGGGACACTCTAGTCCACGATTGGCCCTCGGGTCTGCTTTATGCCTTTCCCCCTCTCATTCCCCAGTTCCTGAAGAAAGTCCACCGGTTGAAGAGCAAGATAATCCTAATAGCGCCATATTGGCCTTGGCAAATTTGGTTCCCCTTCTTATGGCCTCACCTGCTAGATCAACCATGGATTCTCGATCCAACTCTGGATTTGATCTTCCATCTGCAGAACCTGATTCACCCCAACCTGAACAGCCTGAAGCTCGCAGCTTGGCTCCTCCACTTCCAGTGATTGCCAGGCAGACTGATCTTTCTTCCCCAGCACTTGACATTCTTATTGCATCTCATAAGTCTTCCACCAGAACTACTAATCTCAGCAAGTGGAAAAGGTTTACCATTTGGCTGAAGGACCAGTGCCAGTTGTATTAGAGTACCTGTCCAGTTTATTCCAATCTGGCCTATCTGCTTCTACCATTCGAGTTCATTTGGCCATGATATCTAATTTTCACAATGCTGTCCATGACTCTTCTCTTATGTCACACAAATTATGCAAAACTTTTCTAAAAGTCAGAAATCATTTGAAACCCCCTTTTAGAGAACCTAGCCAGCCATGGGATCTGTCTTTAGTCCTGCAAACTTTGATTATGTTTCCTTTTGAACCAGATTTTTCATGCGACCTCAAGTTTCTTTCTTGGAAAACTTTGTTCTTGGTCACCATTACCTCTGTCAGATGTATCTCTGAACTTCAAGCTCTATGCATCAAACGGCCTTACTTAATCTTTCATAAAGATAGAGTGTCATTGAGAACTAACCCTTCCTTCTTGCCAAAAGTGATTTCTGAAATGTCCATTAACCAATCCATTGAATTGCCAGTTTTCTTTCCCAATCATTCTAACAAAGGAGAGTATTGTCTACATACCCTTGACATTCACAGGCAACTTCGTTTGTATCTGTACAGAACTAAGGTTTCTTGCAAATCAGATCAGCTATTCCTGGCCTATTCTGGTCCTAGACTTGGATGTGCTGTTTCTAAAATCACATTGGCTAAATGGTTAAAAGACTGTGTAACATTTATTTACAAAACTCACAATATCCCTCTGACTGCAGCCATTAGGGCCCATTCCACTAGGTCAGTCGCAACTTCTGCTGCCTTCCATACTAGAGCTTCTTTACCTGACAATTGTGCAGCTGCATCTTGGGCTAGACCTCATACCTTCATCAGCAATTACAAATTGGATTCAGCCTCCAGAGGAAGAGCATCCTTTGGTTCAGTGGTGCTCAGGAATGTCCTTCCATGAGTGACTCCCAGGAATAAAGGTAGCTGGGGACTCTGTCCCAGGCATAAGGAATGAACGAGGATTAACAATATCAGATAAAGACGTTATGTCTTACCATAATGTTCCATCTGTATCATTGATCCTCATTCAATCATTACGACCCTCCCTCTTTACCCCTCCTGAGGCTTATATTGGATCTCATCATCCGGTTCTGTAAGGTCCTTTGACTAGAGGTAGCCTCTACTTCCTTTGACTTGCAAACTCAATCTGAGGTAACAGGAAGAGGGGAATTATGTGTAAGAGTTTAGCTCGAGTGTTTGTGGCTGTCATGAGCTTGGAAGATGGCCGGCTCGGTTCCGAGATCGGAACCAATAACCCAGGCATAATGACTGAATGAATGAGGATCAACAATATGGATGAAACGTTATGGTAAATAACTTCTTTTTCTAGATGACTTGAGGTGGTATTCATAGATCTACGTTTCATATGTTTGTAAGGTCAAACAGGAAAGAGCACCACTATGCCTTTATGCTAATATGCCCAGTGCCAGTTAACGGTACTGACTACATGAAAGTTAAGGGCAGTGTAGACATGTTTTTTGGGCTAACTGTAAGCTAGTAAAATAGATTAAAAACTACTGTGGCTATATTTAGATGTAAACATTTTAGTTACAAAGTCATGATTATATTTGACTGTTTTTGGAACAAGAGGTGAGAATGTGTTTTTGCAAATCCATATATATATATATATATATATATATATATATCAGTGGTGCGTAATTAAGGCAAGTGGTGCTCAGCACAGCTCTGTAGAAGCGAGTATAAAAATATATAAGGTGTTAATAAACTGAATGATTGGGTCTTCATAAGGTTGGAAATGAAAATATAGGAGACAAAGGGCAAGGTGCACACAAAAGGTAGATATCAAAAAGTTTCTGCTGGAAGAGGTGGGAGAGAAGGTGGGTACTATGTCTTAGGTAGGGACAGATCCCACTTATTTTTCAATTTTTTTTATGTAAGAGGGAAGTTGGGGAGGAGCAATGGAAGAGTTAAGAAATAGCTACAACATAAAGGACAGACAATACAGATAGGAATATTATGATGGGCTGACATTGGTGGGGGACATAAGACATACAGATGGTAGTCAGAAAGGGAGATGGGGAGGAAGTGCTGGATCAGGTCTCACCCTGATATGGAGGACCTCTAATATCCCCACTTGCTGATAGAACTGCAGTGGGGACCCAGATGACATGGGGGAGGAGGTCTCTTGTGGCTTGATGGAAGGAATCAACTAGATCAGTGAGTCTGTAACCACAGGAGAAGGTAGTGCATGTGTTGGAGATGCTTCTCCATTGCCCATTGAACTGCATCCTCAACCAGGTCTCAAAGCCCATGCTGTTTACGACTTTTCAGGCTACCCTGCACCTGGGTGTCCACACAACCATAGCCACTGCTCCAGCCTTGAGAAGACATCCCCGAATGGGCAAAAGGAATTGGTGATCAGTCCCTGACCTGGAAGATATGAGGCCAAGCTGCCCCTGGTATTGCTGTACCTGTGGAAACTGAACATAAAAAGGAGAAAAGAAAAATGTAGGAAAATAATAAATACATTAAAAATGAAAGCACGAGACAAAATGGAAACAAGAATGATTTGTAAGTTGCCATTGCAGTATTTATTGACAGTGCATATTGAACACTTATTAGGTTTACTGCATGAATTTGTACTACATATTACATTTATTAACAATGCTGCTAAATGGTACTAATATTGACTGAGGTGCAAAGGTTACTTTTGGTTATTAAATTTGAAACAGTTTAGCAAAAAACTCTAACACAGTCCTTCCTTATATCTGTAACAGATTATGCATGACTGTATGTTTTATATTTCTGTGATGAAATTATTGAAACAAATGCCTTCTGTCGATTGCTTAAGCCTCCTGTGAGCCTGATCTTTATTATAGTTGTGCTCCTCCTCCTCAGCTATAGAAATAAGAAGAAGGAATGCATGCTTGTTTACTTTTGCTATACCTGTGTGCACAGCTGTGGAATCCATGTTTGTTTTTTCTCAGACTTTTTTTGTAGTACATGTGAAATAATAGGTGTATTACTTAAGTGAACAATGCACTAGGCCTTGCTTGATTAATGCAAACTTCTAGCAGTAATGAATGCTTTGCTTAATCCCCAGCAATTTTTCATTTAATTTTCTAACTTATTTTTCTTTTGGTTCAAGAAAGTGTTACAGGACATACTCTTTTTCTGTGATTTACTGTATTGAGGTGTTCCAGGGTGCCTGGGAAGAAGTGGAGTTTGGGGTTAATTATTGCTGGATTGCTCTTAATGGCAAAGTTACATTTTCTTAAAGTCCAGCAACTTTAACATGAACCTGTACTTGACCACTATAATCTGCATTATGATAATACAGTGCTGTAACTGCCTGTAAGGCTCTTACCTGTTGTAAGATGAATTGAGCAGTACAGCATGCAAGAAGTTGTATGCAGCTGATACACTTGCTGCTTTGCCCCCTTTCCACCTACGATGAGGTGGCTATCTCTTGTCAGCCATTTGGTATGTCCTTTAATATTTAAAAAAATAAGGTACATAGCTTAGAAAAACATGCATTTTGTACATTAATAAACTAGTAAACCTGTATGTCTGCCTAGCAGTAACCATTGGAAATTAATTTATCACTTGTTCACTGTGTCTGCATACTTTGAAAGAGTTATATATGCACATAGAAATCAAAATAAGAGTACAGTAATACATACAAATGCTTGTACTGACTTTACCTAGTTATACCTGCACACATGGAACATTTTGCTTACATTGCATTACAGGGGGAAAAAAGCTTACCTTAAAATTCTCACACTTACTCCTGCACCTAAGCTACCCACTCTGCCTGCTGCTCCCCTTTCCAACTCTGCTGATCATCATACCTGTATTGACACTGCTGCCCATAGAGGGGGGGGGGTATCTGTCAAGGTTGACAGATGCTTTCCTAACTCCTGCCAGATATCATTTTTCCCACTCTGTGCCAGGCACACCCTGGTCAAGTTTCTGCAGGTATGACTTCTGCAGCAGGTAAAGAGGGATCTTGGAATGTTATTCAAACCAGAGTGAGGCTTGAACCTGGACTTTCATAGATGGCATCTTATGAACTGCCAGTTTAACAGTGAAGAATGTATGTGCAAGATAAGAGGTTGTGAACCACACTCTCTGAGATGTGACATCAGCATGCTCAACCCATGCAGACATATAGGGAGAGCACTTGTGTAACGTATAGCACCATCAAGGTTGGTTTACTAACTATACTGATCAAAGTCACATGTACTTTAACAGTTTTTTTAGACAACTATATTAGTTTTGTGAATGGAAAACTTTCAGCAGTGCTGGAAGTAGTGGCTTTTCAATATGCATTAATCCAGTCATAAAGACTGTTTTTTTTATTTTTTGGTAATCTTAGCAGTTGTGGTAGCTCAACCTTAAGGTTGGTAGTGTAACATGTGCTTCTGTGATGCAGTCATTTTTGGTATTAAAGTAGGTCATTATTAAACTTTTTTTAATTAACTTTCAAGTAAGTCATTGACTACTTTGTAAGGTGTTGTGTGTGCCTGAGATACAGTAGCAGAAGGTCAAAATACATTTCTACTGACTGTTAGTTAGCATGTTATATACATAATCAAAAGGAATGGCATATTTTTACTGTTCTTGAGATTTACTATGTGCCAACGCATCCTTTATTGCAGCTCGCCCACGAGAAGCCAACATCACTTAATGCCTATTGAAACTGATACACACTTATGCCATGTTGTGATTCAAATATTTTTTTTTATGCAAAGTTAACCATCAGTGTAATAATAAAGTGTAAGGTGCCATTATTGAGAGTTGTGTACAGTGTATTTTGATAGTTTCTGGCCATTATAATGGCTATGAAGATGTAGAGTAGCATTATAAAAATAATCTAACTACATTTTTATTTATTTACTTTATTAGTTTATTCACACTTTGTTGACCAGGCTAGTCCACAATGCCAATGGCCTGTTTTCAGTGTATTTGGGGAAATTTGGCCAGGGTACCAGATCATAGGAAGTTCCTAGGATCATAGAACGTTACTAGGCAATTGGCTCTGAGGGCCTTAGAAGACTAGCCAAGAATTTGGCCCATGTTCCAACAAGTCAGCACCCTATGCCACTGTCCAGCAGGGACACAGGTGGAATGTCAGGAGTGTATTTTCAGTTCCCCATCAAGTTATCCAGGTTGCACTTAAAAGGGGTTAATAAGGTGATCTGCTTTACATGGAGAGGGAGACTCTGCCACAAAAAGGGGAGTCTCTGGGACATAAGTCTATTCCGCCAACAAATCCTATTGAAGTCACAGACCAGTTTGAAGTCACACATGTGGGTTACTTAAGTGGAGCTTGACTTGCGGATATGTAGCAGTCCCATCAGGACAGAGTCTGAGATTGCTTTGTGTGCCAGACAGAGGTCACTGCTTTGGAGTCTGTAGCAGACTGAGTAGAGGGACAGGTATGTAGGGTAGATGTTTGAGACCCTGGATTTTCAAGGTGAGGAACCTCTGTGGTCTCTCCAGCTGCTGCATGTGCTTTGTGTGGTACATGCCAAAAGGGGCATTGTACTCAATAATGGGCCTTATAAGGGAAGAATACAGGGATGTTATGACCTCCTTGTCCCTGGATGAGATACCGTTACTAATTAGGTGGACCATGTAGAAAGCTTTCCATACAACGGTGGCAGCATGGTGGTCCGAAGTCAGTTTGCTATCATCCTGGGTGGTCAAGTCCCTCATGACTGATTGCGTTCTTAGGACCTTATTATGGTGTGGAAGTAGAACCTACAGACTTCTGCACCAAAAGCAAGTGCAGCACCTCTTAAACTACCAAGACTCACATGTGAGTGTGCGCATGTGTGTGTGTGTGTGTGTGTGTGTGTGTGTGTGTGTGTGTGTGTGTGTGTGTGTGTGTGTGTGTGTGCGCGCGCGCGAGTGTGCGTGTGTGTGTGCGTATGTGTGCTCGTGTGTGTGTGCGCGTGTGTGCGCGTGCATGTGTGCGCAGTGCGTGCATGTGTACACATGCGTGTGCACGTGTGTGCATGTGTATGTGTGCGCGTGTGTGTGCGTGTGCACGTGTGTGCATGTGTATGTGTGCATGTGTGTGTGCGCATGTGTGCGTGTGCGCGTGTGTGTGTGCTCATGTGCGTGTGCGTATGTGTGTGTGTAGATAGATATACATACATGGAATCCTATTACAAGAACGAAACTTCACTACTTCGAACTTGTAATAGGAAGACTCACTTCTGCGAAAGTTCACTTTAATGAAAGTGAACTTTTGCGTAAGTGTACTTCACCGAAAACAGCGCAGCACAGTGGAGGACATAAAAAACAAGCTATGTCCTCCACTATGGTGCGATAGTCATGGACCTTATGGTTAGGGCACGGGTTAGGGTAAGGGGATAGTTAGTAAAGCTATTCCCTTACCCTAACCCATGCCCTAACCCTAAGGTTTGTGACTATTGCACCATAGTGGAGGACATTGCTATGTCCTTCACTGCGCTGCAATCATCACGGACCTTAGGGTTAGGGCACAGGTCATGGTAAGGAGATAGCCCTACTGGGACTCATGCCCTAATCCTAAGGTCCGTGAGTACTGCACGGAAGTTCAGTACAACACCCATTCATTGTACTGAACTTCGCGTAAGTGCACTTTCGATTAAGTGCACTTTCGCTGCAGTGAGCATTTCATGCACTATTTTGAATTAGTGAAAATTCGATCTAGTGTATGGAACCCACATACATATATAACTACTGTTTACAGGTTGTAACTGACAAAAAATAAATAAGACACAGTACACTTTTAACATTTCTACTGTTAAACAGTCTCGGTGTGGATGTTATGTCAGGTTTAATTGTGACCCTCAGTTAATGCTTTCAGGTTACATGCTGCAGCAGCAAGAATAAAGACACCAGAAAGACAACTTCACACTTGAAGAGAACCACATCCTACTGGATGCTCTCAGGACATATAGCAAATGTCTGTTTGAGAAAGAGGGATCAAAGGAGGCAGGGAGAGTGAGAAAGCGAGCTTAAGAATGGAATCTGGTAGTGTCTGACACCAGTGTTGTAGGGGAAAAGAACCACACATCACCTTAGTATAGGAAAACAGCAAATAACCTAGTGGGAAATGTAAGGACAAAACTTAGGCAGAATGCAATTGCCTGCAACAGCAGTGATAGGGGCCCTTCCACACAGCAACCATTAACACCTGATGAGGAGTGTCTTCTTTTCATAAGTGGTGATGAGTAGGATGCAGATGATGATGATGCCTCAGGAATCATCAGAGGAGGTGTGAACACCAGTACTTTCAGACCACTGCAGCCACAGTGTGGCACACATAAAGGTTAGTGCATAGGTGATGGCAGTAATTCGCACTCTATATATAACCTACTTCATTTTATATTACCGGATGCCCCATCTACATCAGGCATGCAAAAATTTCACACTGTTTGCATGGTAAATATCTGTATCATCTGTTTACACACAAATAATTTTTGGTTTCAGAGTTCTAAACATGTCATTCCTTATTCCTTCGGAGGCTCAACACCAGAACCAGACACTTTGGCTGTACCACCACAACACAGTCTCTAAGTTTACTGGTGAGACCCCCACCCATACCCCACACCAGGTATATAACCCCATAAATGGTGACACAGCCTCGCACAATCAGCACAGTTAAGACATATCAGCCTGAAGGAAGGAGGCCACCACATAGCTCAACATCAGTCTTTTGTGAACATGACCACATGCAGGAAGATGCTAACATTTCAGACTTAGCAGTATCTTTTGTGACACCTCTGTTAGCGGGTGCCAGGAGAAGGCATATGTCAAAACTAGCTCTGAAGACATGTAAGGTATTGACTGCCCAGCTGCAGATTTGCCGTGACATTGTTCAGACTGAAGCCACTGCAATAGAGAGTCAGAAAGAGATGTGTAGAGTTCTGCAGGGTATACATGGATAATTTTATCGGTACATGGGATTGGTGAAAGATGGGGGACATGCTGTGATGATCCTCATCTGTGGTGTGGTGACACACAGCATCCACATCGGCCTCCATGCACACAGTAGTAAAAACTTTCCCCAGCTGGACATGGACAGGAGAGTGTTCACATACATGGGGCAGAGTAAGCTGCACCTTAAATGATTCTTAAGGTAGTCCTACAACAGCTACAGATAACATAACACAATAGAAGGCAGGCAAGACTTGTCAGCTTTGCATAACACATTGAGGTCTTACTCTTACAGCATTGTCAGATCAGTATCTAGAAGTTTCCTTGCGTCTAGCAGATCACTGCATCACAATAACTCGGCAGCAAGTTATCATGCCACTACTTGTTTAGGATCACAAGGACCATCACCTACTCTGTCATTAGGGGACACTATGTATGACACATTAGATATATAATTCCATTGCAGACACTATGGATAAACCTTGGACTTGGCTATAACTACATAACCACTTACGACCTGTGTAGAACTGTTATGATACTGTGCAGAAGAAAACAATGGGCTGGTGGTTTTCATTTGGTTCTACAAACTACTACTTCAAATAGTACTCTGTGGATTCTGCAGGTGGGGATGTTCAAAGTAGGACCACGCATTTTCAACTGTGGTAAATGCGGCCAGTGAAATAAGCTCTGTTGCCACTTCACCCTCAGGACTGCACAGCTGATGACTATTTCTGATGGCCCACAGGATTGATGTCAGTGGAAGAACTATCTAATCAGATATATAGTCTCATGTCTCCTTATACATGCAACAATACACAGTCATTCATTTGTGTTGCTACTTGCAATGCAGCCTGAAAAAGTGACATATAATCAACTGTCCTGTTCCATCCATGCTGCAAAAACAGTACTTCTGAATAACTTTACATGCTCATTACAGTTAAAGGAGTCATCCTCCTTTACTATTACCTGTATGATGACAGTTGACAGGCATCAGAGTAGAGATATGATGAACAAAACACCCACAGAAGTCAATTAAATGTTTCAAAAAACATTTCTTTTAATTGTAATGAAACTATGTGATGTACAGTGACAGTTGGCCATGCAGCATACAACACAGTCCACAGCTAATACTGCATACATTGTTTTAACTGTGTTATTAAGTAAAGGCACAACTATCTTAATATCATGGCCTACAGTGGTAGGCCAGATACTCTTTGCCATGCATAGCCATATACTGTGTATGAGCTTTCACATTGGATACTTGATAATGTTATTGACTGGCTATTATCACTGTCATCACTAGTTGAAGAAACAACAGTGGGAGTTGCACTGCCATCATGGTCTTTTTAGTACTAGACCAATGCGTAATCATATTATGCAGAAAGCAGCACGCAGTAAATGTTCTGAATGCAGTAATAGGGTTATACTGAAGGGCACCTCCAGTCTTATCCTGGCAATGGATTTGAGTAGGCCAAACACTTGCTCAATGACAGTCCACATCTGCGATAGGGCTGTATTAAATAATTTCTCAGCAGCTCACCTAGGGTTATCGACTGGTATCATCAGTCAGGTTAGAGTGAGTGGCCCACATTACACACAAAAGAAAAAAGCAGGAGACATAATAAAAAGGGGGTTACTATTAAGCAAAACATTTATCAATTTATACTTACAGAAATTAATGTGACTGGAAAAGTTTGCATTTACCAATAGGGTGACTATTGAGGATCCTACCACACTGGAAAAGTTGACAGAGTGAGCTTGTGTGGAAGATGTGAGAATCCTGGGCACTGCCAGGATGCTGGGCTGACACATTGGTGATACATCCCTATTCACCACTCACTACCTGGCAGCTGATGTAATGTTAACTGTTCTTATTCTGGCACCACTCCCCAAATGGTCCAGATGGTGTCCTAATAGCAACATGGGTGCAGTCTATCACTCCAAGTACCTCTGGAAAATGTACCATCCATTAGAATGCACTCATAGTTTTGGCTCAGTCCTGAGGTGACCCTAGAAGATAAGTATATTGATCCACGCATGGAGATAAGTATACTGATCCACATGTGATGAGTATGTTGAGGATCTGCTAAATTATTCTCCAGGCTGAAGAAATACCCAACATACCCCAGTTTATCTCTGGAAAGTCCCCATGGCAAGTATCGTGAGGGATGTGCATACCCTGCTTTCCACACTTGCAGAAAGACCATGTATGCCTCCAGTCCTTATCTGTTGGCCACATAAACTTCCTAAGGTCCTTACAGTATTCCTCTCCACTTTAAATTGATCAAGGATTTCTTGGTTGTTAAAGTCATACTGAGCCAGTCTTTGCTTATACTTACACCTTCTTGGCTGGGAGCACCACTAGGCACCATTAGTGTTGGTGCATCTGAGACTAGCCGCTTACAGTGAGAAATAGCGAGGTTGGCAACTAAAGCAAGCATCTTCACTGATTCCAAAGTAGATAAAAAAATGCACATATTCATTTTTTATAATGTATATATACATGGTGCACATGCACATAAAAAGTGACTATAAGTTGCAAAGAAGTGGGAAAATTCCTCATTTACTTAAGTTTGTAGCACATATTTAAGTCATTCCTCTTTTACACTTAACTAAAGTCTCATGTGCATAAGTTTTTCTTAGGCTCGCTAAACTGGGTGTGTGTAAGTGTAGCTTGTCACAATGAATGGCGCTGTGGCTATGCTTGTCCTGTGCAAATTAACACTTCACATAAGTTCAGTGACTATGACTACCACCCCAGTAACTATAACATAGTTCTTCTGATCTAAACACTTTGTATTTTACTAGGGGGGGGGGTCAGATAAGGGGAGTATCTGTATTTTTACTACCTATATATCAGTTTACTTCAACTACATTTATGATAAAAATAGTGCCTTTAACAGAATTTAATGAGACACATTGTTTTTTTTTTAGAACATGAATTAACTGCATCCTGGTGAAAATGCAATAGCCGTCCAGTTACACACCCACTTACTAAGTTGTACCTTGAAATTTCAAACTCATAATGAATTCTTTATTTTTTCCTTTAATATAGTTGTAATTATTTGTAAGGAATTGATGAACAGATGAGTATTTTTTTAAACATGAGAGATGTTTTCAACAAAGAAAGAAAGGAATTTGGCAACATAACCCATTTTTCCACCTCTATCTTGCACCTTTGGCAGTTGACAGCATTATGCACTGCCAGCAAAACTGTGATAAAATCAAGCCAGCACTAAAGTAAAATCAGTGCCCTACCGGATTAGCAAAAATGGGCACAGCTAATATCATTTGTTGTTTCTTTTTTGTCACATTGGATTTTAATTGTCCCAAAGCGTACTATGCCCTGGCCTTTCTAAACATCTAAAAGACTTTTGCTGAGGACATAGACGTCACAGAGTATTGGATCAGTATTTATATTAACCATAGATCAGTTTATTGTTTCATGCAACTCAGTTTTTTTTATTGTTGTGGAAAATTGAACACATACACTGCTGTCTGAATTGTCTGCACCTGGCCTATTTGCTGCATTAAGCCTCATCTGAATTCATAACTCTTGGAAGATGATAATGCATTGCTTATATATCACCATGCTAGAGACATACACAATCAGAATGTGACACACAGTGAAAAGTAACTAACCATTGACAGCACTGTATCTCATTAGAGCAGATGAGAAAGGTTCTGTGACAGAACTGGGACATAATGATCATGCATTTGTGATGCAATGCAGTCATTATTGTGTCAGAATACACATGCCTGAGATTCTGTGACAAGTGGCTTTGCACATAGATTACTGGTATGTATGTAGCTGCTGTGTGGTATTCATTAGTTAGTAGAGAAATGCCATTTTCCCAGAAGAAGTGCATTCCTAGAAATCAGATGCTGTCATTATTCAGTTTCTTTGAGGTGGTATGCTAATTATCTTAGGGCTTCTACGTGTACCTGTAAGGTTGCACCATGATAAGATTCTTGATGAATGCCTGGATCATTTTATTACTTATATGTATGTGTGTGTGTGTGTGTGTGTGTTGTCACTTGTTCTTAATATGTATGTAGGAGGTGTACAAACCTTTGCCACAAAATGTCTAAATCACCTGCATTTACTGCTTCCAAAGAAACATTAGGAAGTCGTGCATTTTTTGTGTTGGTGCATACATTTATCTGGCTACCGTGGCGAGCTTAATTTACAACCATTAAAATGTAGCACATGCCATCCAAATGACAGTAACTAAAATAGGTCTATACAAATCATAGCAAATTATGTTTTACCTTTTTTTAAAGTGGAATCAAATGCATCATCTTTATTGTTAGGTGCAAACTAAAAAAAAAAAAAAAAAAAAAAACAATTCATACAACACATAAGATATTTTTTCATCAATGTTTTTCATTTTAGCACTGCCACTGGAGACTCATTGCCTCTGTCTCTCTCTGACATGCCGATATTACATAACTGATTTTATATTAAATTCTGAAATGCCAACACCACAAACACCAGAAGAAAAAAAGGAACATTGTTATTTTAGTTGTATGACAAGGATTTAACAGATATACTCAATCAAATTGTTCTTAAAAAAGAATACCTACATGCATTATCTGCATGTGTGTATGTTTGTGTGTGTATACACATATATATATAGATAGAGAGAGATATAGCTATACAAGTATTACTGATAGTTTATTCTGCAAAGGAAAAGGGAGAAAATTGTGCAATTCAGACTACTGTATCATTTGAAATATGTTGCAGGTTTATCTCAATACACCCTCACCTTGTGCTGTAGCTGTTTAGAATAATTTCTATTGCAATACATCTGGTTTTCTATTGTTTGTCTTTCTGTGTTTCATAATCATTCTACTCTCCCACATGCCCCCAATTCATTCCCCTTCCCCTGTTTCTAGAAAATAGCCTCCAAATACATAAAATCTTCACTGGAACAAATTCATTTCTCAGTAACATCAGACATCCTCCACCTCTGGTTCATCTACTGTTGTAAAGATATTCTTACAATTCCTCTTCTCCACATCTACAACCTATGATTGTTTGAAAATATGCCTAAGATCTGGAAAACAGAACTAATAACTCCCTTTCCAAAGACACCAAACCCAGAGTACACATCATACTTTTGTCTAATTTAATTTCTCCTCACCCTTGGCAAAATTCCATAAAAAAATCAGACTCTGCACACTGACTATATTCAACAATATTCCCTCCTCACTTTAAAACATGATACCTTCTAGGCATGCCACAGCACCAGGAGACTCCGCACACTGACTATGTTCAACAATATTCCCTCCCCACTTTAAAACATTATACCTTCTGGGCATGCCACAGCACCAGGACAGTACTCTGGTCCTTCACAGATGTCATCTTAATCATTATGGACAACGGCTATCTCATTCAGGCAATCCTCATGTCATCAAAAAAGCCTTTGATCTTATAAATTACACCCTTTTCCTTCTATCACTACAAGGAGATGTTAGCCCAAAGTCCTCCTTGACTCAAATACTTTTTAACCAGTAGACTGTTCAACGTCAAAATAGATTCTTACATATCTGAAACCACCCATTCTCATGAAAGATGTTTCCTAAGGCTCTATTCTTGCTTTTATGCTCTTTTGTACACCAGTAACATGGCCATATTCAGATCTAACTCCTTCCAAGCCAGTGTTTAAACTCAACTGAAATATGCATGCTCTTTACCTCTGGCTCCTTAAACAAAAATTAGTTTTCAATTCTGCAAAACTAAAATTATGTTCTTTGGTTTTCCTCATTAATTGGTGTAATCCCGTAACTCTCTAGTCTTAAAGACATTAACAATACCTCCATAGAAATTGGATAGACCAGACAGTTAACTTTTACGCTCACATATAGAAACCAGAAACAACAGTAACACTTTTATGTTCTGGGCTAGGAAATCTATCCATAAGTAATACTCTTCACTTCTAGGTTAGGAAATCTCTCCATATTCTGTACCTCCAATATAGCCGCTATTGGCAAAGACATCCTTCTAGTCTGGTTTGATAATATTCCCATTATCACTGCTAGCTCCAAGGGAAAAAATACTTGGCCACCCTGTAAACTATCTTGAACAAAATATTTCACTATCACAAATTCAACTACACCAAAGACAACTGCTTACCCATCAAATACAGAGCTGATCACATTCTTGGATCTCTACTCTTCACATGTCTGTGATGCAGCTGCTTTTCCTCACTTGCATTAAAACTTTCAACAAAATCTATTCGTTACAACTTCAGAGCTGTCCCCCAGTCATGGCTGTCACTGCAAAACCCATAAAACAAACTTCACTGCACAACCGTGCTTTTAGTCCTTGTCCCAAACTGTGGGAATCCCTCCCAAATGACCTAGAAGACCTGTCCTCTTCTACAATTTGTTGGCAGTTTAAATCTTGTATACAAAACAAATGTAAGTGTATGTTTTTTGGACCAGGCCATATCGCACCCATTCCATCTACTGCTTACTCTCTGATTGGCCTGCTGTTCTCTTGCGATCTCCCTGCACTTATTTGTTATACCTCATGGTCTCACTGTGATGCCTGCCTTCCAGTGCTACTCTTCCAAATAGATATCAAAAAGTATGTAGCTGTACTAGTTTTTACCACCGGTATGTATTCATTTGTACTTATCTGTGACTGTATTCAAACAGTCTGTATCTGCATTTGGTGATTGATGTAAAGTGTGCTGTCCTGGTAAAAAATATAAGTAAAATAAATAAAATAAGGTAGTGAACAAACAAACAATACAAAAAAATGATGTCCATTACTGGTCTCCTGAATGCATGCTATGATTTGCATGTATATATTTACATCATAGTATTAATAAAGGCAGTTTTAAAATGCTGCTTATTCAGCATCAGTCCACCATTGTGCAGCATGTCTGGTTATCTGTCTGTAATTGGATGCTGCCTGTCTAGTATACATATTGTTACACATTGTACATAACGCACGTAGGAGTATTGTACGTATTACATATACTGTTGAAGATGTGCCCATTCCCATTATAAAGGGCTGTGATATTTTATTTTTATTTATTCTTTCTCATTTGTTGACCAGGTTAGTCAGATTATACTAGTTGCCTGTTTTCAGAGGAGTCCTGAGGTGGTATTTAAACTACTAGGAGAAGTTTAGCCAGGGCATTGGGAAACATCCCTTCTCCTTGCAAGTGTGTTGTTTCACTTCCTGCTTCTTTTCCAACTGCAGAGGCAGCTAACAGGGGCAGGAACAATGGCAGAGGAAGAGTAGAGGAGCTTTGATAATTTGTGCAAAAATGTGATTCAGAATACTGCAGTTAGCTATGTTAGAAGTGTCCTGTCAGTAAGAAAAGCAAATTAGCTGTAACACTGAAGGTTGTTGCAAATATTGTGTAGCTGATTGATGGGATGGATTGGCTAAAGGAATTGTAGTAATGGAATTAGCGTTTGGAGGGCTAGCTAATTCACAGTTATGTTCATTGATAGAAAAATGTGATCCAGATGAATTATCAGAAATTTCCTGGGCAGAATTGGCAGAAAAGATTTTTGAGAAAGAAGGGATTTGTATGAAAAGTGTTTCTCCAATGGATATTGTCAGACAGGGTGATGTGGCTGTTTAAGTTTGTATGATGCAACTGTTGAGGGAAGAAATAATCTTCAGAAAGGTATTGTACAAATTTTAAAATAGAAAAGGCCTACTAAAATATTTCTTAGCCAAAATTTGACTGTGATTGATAGATACTATGTGTGGTACAAACTGATTTTGCCACTAGAGCCTTCAGTTGAAGACATCAAATTGTTCATTCATCTAGGGAAAGAATTTTTGTAATATGACTTTTGAAATGGAGCCTTTGGTGAACACATTTCTGGGTTTTTTTTGTGAAATCAAAAAGGATGTTTCTCCTTGGAACAATTTCACATTTTCAGGACAAGGAACATGTTAAAGAAAAAATAATGCTGCAATTTAGAAATGATGATACAGAAGGACTATAAGTTACAAACTATGTATCTAATGAGTCATTCTGTGCTAAATGTCACTAAATATAAAGAAGAAAGGTCATTATGAAATGGATGTTTTTTATAAATGGGAATAGAGGGTTATTTATATAGAGCAACGACATGCCTGTTATTTCTGTGGGATGTAAAGTGCGTTAATAATGAATATGATTAACTAGATGTAATTAGTGTGGAGAAATGTAAAGGAGTGTTGCATATGTAAAATAGCTGGGCATTTTTGGTTTGACTGTGATATTGTGGCGTTAGGGTAAGTGTAAGGGAAAAAAATATAAAATGCCTCCAAAATTATCAAAAGAAGGTTAAAGAGTAATGTGGTTTGAGATCTGTTAATGTCAATAGCTGGATTAATATATGAAGGAGTTGATATTACAGTGGTGTAAAAGTTGTGAGGCTGATATGATATGTTCACAAGATTCTAAGTTTAGCTCAGAAAAATACAGATAGCAGATTAAAGCATTACGGAAGGTTGAGGCTTTGTGGAATTTGGGAAAGGAAAGATGTTCATGTGTAATGTTTTTGTTCAATGATGAAGTTGAGCTGTTAGATCTGTCTAATATGTGTAGGTATAGGAACAGTTGTTAATAAGGTGCGGTGGTGAGATGTATAGATTGATTTGGATATATTCGCAGTTGGGGTTGAAAGAAAGAAAATATTTCTTTGAAAGGATGCAGCCATATGTGGTGGTTAATATGAGAATTATTTTAATGGGTGACTTGAATTCCAGTCATAGGAAGGATAAGAAAAAGGCTGGAGTAGATCTTGGGAATTCAAGAGAAGTTATGAGGTGTGATAATGTCAAAAAGTGCATGCACATATATTTTGAGGAATGGGTTTTCAGATCGTAGAGCTATTCGGATGGAGTGTGACATTGATATGGAGTTAATGGAAGTGAAAGGAGAGAAGAGGTTAAGTTTAATTTAGGTGAATCAGTAAGATTTACAAAAGGAAATAGATCAGCTATGGGAAGATGATTTGATGAGGGGAATTTTATACCTCATGGACTAAGTGTTGGGAGGTATTGAAAGAAAAATATAATTTTTTTTTCTAAAAATTGAGTTAGAGAAGAGGAAAACTGATAAAGAATGTTATAATATGGTGTATGAAGATGTTGAGCAGTTTAGAGGAGAAGAGTGGTGTTTATTTTATCAAAGAAAAATAGATTGTTAATGAGAATAAAAAGAAATGTGAAATTGTTGCAAGGGCAGAAATAGTTTTGAAAGGTGCAAAAGACGAGGTATCACTTGGCTAAGAAAGTGAAGAATAAGATGTATATTCTGAGGAAAATTAACACAAATGATATGAAGTATAAACGGGAAGAGATTAGGGATATTGGAGCAAGTTTTGAGAGAGAGATGTTTGGAAAAAAGGTGATATGAAGGATGTTCGATGGGAAATTAAAATGTTTTTCTGATAAGGGAATGAGAGATTTAGAAAAAGTATTATTTTATTTGAATTAGATATGATTTTATGTAAAGTATGGGAAGAATTGATGTCGGGTAGAGATGGCATGGCCTATGGTGTTTGTCAGAAAGACTTACTTTCAAAAGTATATAATGAATGATTTAGAAACTGGTCAAGTTAAAGAAGAAATCTGTGAAGGCATTATAATGTTTATTTGCAAAAAAGGGAAGATGTGTCAAATTGAAAATTGGAGACCTGTGTCATTGCATAATGTGAACTGTAATATTTTTATAGAGGTTAGGTAATAATATTACTGAAATGATAAAATGGAAAAAAATCAGATTTAAAAAGGTATAGAGTGTCAGGATATTTTATCGAGGCTAGGAATATATAAAATTAGGTCTCAAAGATTGTTTTGTAATGAGTTGTAATGCACAGAACATGTTCTCTTGGGTTGGTAAAGTGTGAAAATAATATGGAAAAAGATTATTGAAGAAGGGATTTTGAGTAGTATAAAATATGGAAAGTTTATGAACATAATATTCTTTGCGCTTTATGGATTAAGGAAGAAAGCATTATTAAGTATGATAGTTGTTTTACTGGTACTATATTTAATATTTGGAAAGCAAGACTGAAAGAAGTTTTGTTTAATAAGGTCTGGGATTTGGCTGAAAATTTTTAGCAAAATAAAATTAAGGTTGTGGCAACAAGAGTGGGAATAATTATAGGTAAAATTAATTGCTTATTAGTTTTGTAAATTTATTTAGTGCTTTGTAATTGTAAATGTGCAATGTATGTATTGTAATTAAAGGAAAGTACAGTTCTGTACACTTACCATAAATGTAGATGTTCGAGTGTCTTCACTGTTGCAGTCATCACTGTAGGGTTCTTCCTGCCAGCAGGCAGCCCTCAGTCGGCCAGAATCCCAAAGTCTCGGTCCGGCGTCGGCTGTTCAGTCATGCTCCCTGATGTCAGAGCGCCAGGAATACAAAGCTGCCAGCCGATGCCATGTTCTCCAGTTTTTCTTGCCCAAGATGTCAGGTGCCCAAAAGTGAAGGCTAATAGTAAAACAAAAATGTAATATACAACAAACCCCATACCCTGTAGCAAATACACCTCAGAAGAAGGGTGAAGTAGGAAACCACACTAATAAAAGTATAAGAGGGGACAGGAGGGTGGGTAACCCAGACTGCAACAGTGAAGACACTCGAACATCTACATTTATGGTAAGTGTACACAACTGTACTATGTTCGTGTTTCACTGTTGCAGTCATCACTTTAGGGTTGAATCCCAAAGCTGAGATAAAGGGTGGTGGTTATAGAGTAGAAGGGGCGGCTAGAAGGCCCTGCAAGACTACAGAAGCAAAGCCTGCCCTAGACTTAGAATAAAGAGGGAGATTATACTGCTTAGAGAAAGTATGCACTGAACTCCAAGTTGCAGCTTCCAAAATATCTTTGATAGGTACTTCCCTGAGAAAGGCAGCTGAAGTAGCAGCAGCTCTGGTAGAGTGAGTCCTAATTTTTCCTGGGATTTGCTTTCCATGATGAGAGTAACAAAATCTGATTCCATGAGCAATCCATTTAGAAATGGTCTGTTTTGAAATAGCTTTGCCTTGGGAATTTGCTGCATAAGAAACAAACAATTGCTCTGTTTTCCTGATATCCTTGGTTCTGTCCAGGTAAAAACTAAGCTGCCTGTGCACGTCCAAGGAATGCAAGATCCTTTCCCCCTTATTTTGTGGATTAGTGAAAAGGGTTGGCAGGTGAATGGTTTGGTTTAAAGCCACTTTAGGCATGAAAGTAGGATTAGTCCTTAAAGAGACCCTGTCTTGATGAAAAATAATATAAGGTTCCACAGCCATGAGAGCTTGTAACTCTGAGACTGTCCTGGCTGAAGTCAAAGCCAGTAGGATAGCTGTCTTCCATGATAAATACTTAATATCAGATGTGGCAGCAGGCTCAAAAGGAGGCAGAGTGAGTTTTTTCCAGAACATAGTTGAGGTCCCAGGCAGGTATGGGTGGTGTCCTAGGGGGCCTTAAATTATTTTCTCCTCTGAGATATTGTTTCAGAAGTGGATGCGAAAAGATTGGATGATCTGTATTGTAATGTGCAGAGATAGCTGAGGCATGTATTTTTATGGAGGAGAAGGATAAACCCTTATGTAGCATGTCTGTCAGGTAATGTAAAATCAATGGGATATTAGGAATGAGAGGATCCAAATCCTGAGCATGCATCCAGGTGCAAAATCTCTTCCATTTACCTTCATAACATTTTCTAGTGCTAGGCCGTCTGGCTTCTAAGATAACATCCATGACCTGTTTAGGAAGGGTAGGATTAATCATAGACCCTGAATTCGCCAAGCTGCCAGGCTGAGAGTTTTGATATGAGAGTGCAGAACCTGGCCCTGGTGTTGGGACAAAAGATTTGGAATCTGAGGTAGAATCCAAGGAGGCTCCTGGGATAGATTCATCAGTGTTGAGTACCAAAACTGACGAGGCCAATTTGGGGCCAGTAAAATCATCTTGGGTTTGTCCTGCTTTATCTTTAATAATACCCGTAGAAGAAGAGGTAGAGGAGGAAAGGCATACCCCGAGAGGTTCCTCCAACTGAATGAGAGAGCATCCACTTTCCATGCTAGTTTGTGATATGTCCTTGTGCAAAAAATCTGTAACTGGTAGTTGAGGGGGGATGCAAATAGATCTATGTCCGGGCAGCCCCAGGCTTCTGTAATCATCTTGAATGTTTGGGTGTCTAGCATCCACTCGTGTGGGTCTGACAGGTTCCTGCTCAGACTGTCTGCCAGAATATTTTGTTTTCCTGGCAGGAACTGAGCTTGTAGGTCCACTTTGCAAGCTAGAGCTGTTTTCCATAGAGTCATGGCTAGTCTGCAAAAGGGGTAGGAGTGTGAACCCCCTTGCTTGTTTATGTACCACATAACTGTGGTGTTGTCTGTCCATATCAGTAGTTGTCCTGGCTGTAGAAGATCCCTGAAAGCCAAGAGGGCATTCTGTACAGCTAGCATCTCTTTTAAATTGATATGTAGGTGCTTCTGATCCTCTGTCCAAAAACCTTGCAGGCCTTTCCCCTGCAAGTGGGCTCCCCATGCATAATCTGAGGCGTCCGTGATTAACACTTGGTTGGCTGGAGGCAGACTGAAGGCTTTCCCTTTGTTTTGAAGACATGCCATGGCCCACCAATGGAATTCCTTTTGTAGGCAAGGCAAGACAGCAATCTGTGTGTCTAGACTGTGGCAATGCTGGGACCATACACTTTTTAGGTACCATTGTATTTTTCTCATATGCAGTCTTGCATATGGTATGAGTAGGATGCAGGAGGCCATGTAACCCAAAGCCTGCAGGAATTTTCTTGCAGTTAACTGAGACATTAACGCCAGGGTTTTGAAAGTTAAAGCCAGCTGAAGTTGTTTTTCGGATGTCAGGAATGCCATCTGGGTTGTTGTGTTTAGAAGAGCACCCAGAAAAGTTATCTGTTGTGTGGGTGTCAAATTTGACTTTTTTATGTTCACAGTGAATCCCAGGTACTTGAGTAGATTTTGAACAAATTCCAGGTGCTGGAGTAGGACATCCTTGCTGTCTGCTTGAATAAGGCAGTCATCCAGATAAGGGTAAATTTGAATTCCCTTGAGTCTGCAGTAAGCTACTACTGGTGCCAGGCACTTGGTGAAGACCCTGGGTGTAGTAGACAAGCCAAAGGGCAGCGCAGAGAATTGGTAATGTTTCGAGCCGGCCTTGAACCTGAGATATTTTCTGCACTCCTGTCTGATGGGGATGTGTAGGTAAGCCTCCTTTAAATCCAATGTCACCATCCATGCAATTTTGCTCAACATTGGCAGGAGCTTCTGCAGAGTTAAGCATCTTGAACTTTGGTATCTCCAGGAAAGTATTTAATACTGACAGATCCAGGATGGGTCTCCAGGAATTTTGTTTTCTGGGAACTAGAAAGAGCCTTGAGTAAAAGCCTTGCCCCACCTCTGATTGTGGAACCAGTTCTATGGCCCTCATAGCCATGAGGGATCCCACCTGGTTTAGTGCCTCTGCCCATTGGTGTTTTGGTAGGTCTGGCCATCCGTTTGGTCTTGGCAAGGTATGAAAGTGGAATTTGTAACCTCTTGAAACTACATCCAGAACCCACTTGTCTTGGGTAATGTAAGTCCAATTTTGGTGAAAAAGAGAGAGTTTTCCTCCTAGAGGGGCTTCCAGGAGAGAGGTTCCTGGAGCCATGCAGGGGGAGTCATTGAGCCTGTTTTCTGTAAGATTGAGGCCTGTCCTCTCCACCCCTGGGGGTGGAAGCACTCCACTGTCTAGGTCTGTAAGAGGTCTGTGCTTGGGCCCTCCCTCTGGAGCGCCTATATCTATCCCTCTGAGGCCTGTCTGAGCTGGGAAAGGACCAATTTTTAGTTGGCCAATTTCTGCTAAATCTTGGGGGCTGAACTTGTAAGAAATCCTTAACGGTTTGCATGGATTTTGCCTTATCCTCCATTTTCTTTATCACCTCTTCAGCCTTAGAGCCAAACAAAACATTATGCTGAACAGGAGCATCCAGTAACTTTGCTTTCACTTTATCAGGCAAGTTTTGTTCCTTTAACCAAGCATGTCTTCTAATGACTGTGCCAGTGGCAGCCGCCCTGCATGAAGCCTCCAAGGCATCAGAACCACAGTGTAAGCCATGCTTCCCCACCTGCTCAGTAGCATGTAGCAAATTGTCTAATTCCTTATTATCTGCACAAGCAGAAATGGTACCTAGCTTTTGTTTCATAACAGGCAGCAGAAATTGCTGATATTTTAGCATATGAAATTGACAATTTAAAGCCTTAATGGATAAAGTAGCAGAAGTGTACACTTTTTTGCCCCATCTCTCCAAAGCTCTAGAATCATTATCTGACAGTATAGGGTTTTTAGCAGAGGTGGCCTTACACCCTTAGGACCCTGAGAAATGGTTTCTGGATCAGCAGCAGGATTTTTGTAAAGAAACTGGTGGGAGTCAGGGACCCAGTAATATCTGTCAGGCTTTGCAGGAGCTGGAGGAAAGGAGTCAGGAGTTAAATTAGCCTCAGAAAAAACATCATCCACAATATCCAAAATAGGAGGAATAGCCAGGGGTCTGTGTTGGGGAAGAAGAAGAAAATCCCTAAGCCTTCTCTTAGATTCAGAGTACTCCTGTCCTTCCCAGTGAAAATGTTCCCTCATGTCATGTAAAGTTTCCCCAAAAGAAAAATCCTCAGGGGGAGAAGCTGAAGGAATGGATTCCCCAGCATCAGAATCCTCATAAGGAGGGAAAGTATATTCCTGTTCAGAGGAAGACATTGAAGAAATAGATGCCTGATCAGAGGATTCATAATCCAATTCTTGCCTTGGTCTTTTGTCTGGAGGGGGATGTGAACCCCTAATCATAGTTAATAAGTCCTCCACCATTTTAAGCATTTGTTTCTGAGACTTGGGTCCCGGATCAGAGGAGGCCTGGGCTTGAGTCTTTGATTTAGAAGGAGTCTTCATCTTTGTATTTGCCTTTGCCTTTATTTGAAGCTGTGTAGGCCTGAAAACCCCCTCGGAAACCGGTACCTGCACAGCGGCTCCGGACCCATCCGAGGGAGCATTGTCCGAAGGCCTCAAAGGCCTAGTTGGCTCCTCGTGGGAGTCCATTTCGGCAATCAGTTCTGTAATGGCCGACGACAGGGGCTGCAAAAGCACCTCACTGATGACGGCCGAACCTGTAGCTGGCTCTACTTGTAAACCGTCATCTGATTTGGACCTCGGAGGCCTGTCCTTATCCTTGCATTGTTTGTGAATTCCGGTAGTCGGAAGCGAGTCCGACGACATATTGTAATTAAATCACCTGCCAAAGTAGTGAAAAGCAAAATCATATCTCTGCTTAATAGTACGTTGGTTAAATCTAGCACAAAACCGACAATTAGCTACGTCGTGGTCAGGGCCTAAACAAGGAATACAGTAAGAGTGGAAATCCTTATGAGGTATTTGCTTCCCACAAGAAATACAATTATTAACTTTTTCTGGCATCGGACTGGAGCAAGAAAAAAGTTTCCCCAATGGGGTACTTAGCTTTGAGAAGAAGAAGAAAGTCTTTGGAATGAAGCATGAAAAATATCAGGAGTCAGCCGACCGGCACTTGCGAACTGCTTCCACCGCACGGCAAGAAAGACTGGGGAACATGGCATCGCTGGCAGCTTTGAATTCCTAGCGCTCTGACGTCAGGGAGCATGACTGAACAGCCGACGCCGGACCCAGACTTTGGGATTCTGGCCAACCGAGGGCTGCCTGCCGGCAGGAAGAACCCTACAGTGATGACTCCAACAGTGAAACACGATGAACATCCTTACTCTCTTCAGTAGGTGCAATGCAATCTCTTAAATCCAAGGACTCCAAAACACTAGAAACTTGTTTAGTAAAAAAGAGAAAACAAAACAAAAAAAAACTCCTGAACAGCAAAGCTTTTAGAGAAATGCATGCTCTTAGTGCATAGTGCCCCCCAGATTAAATCTTCTATTACATTCTTATTGATTTCCCAGTTTATCAGTAACTTTGGCATTATGCCTAATTAAAATTTCCAAAAATCCCAAAGCCTATCCTAGGAAAATACTATACTATAAGATCTTAATACGAAGTAATACTCGTATGTCCTTCTATTCATATGTTGCAATATTCATAACATGAGGAAGTCCACCTCAGGCTGCCCTGAATGTCGTACCAGTATTGTAAGGTACATGCGGCTTCACATATAGGATCCCGACCAATGTTGGTCATAAAGTGATGTCGGCTACATAGCCGACATTGGCACATCTCATCCTCAGAACTTTTCTGACACCATTCTGAATGTCTTCTCCGGTCATTTGCTCATCAGTGAAGTTGCGGATCCTGAATTAGATAAGTCGCCCATTGGGTTTTTTCTTATTTTTTCATGCTACTGTTGTTTGCTAAGGTTACATGTCATCTAGGAAGGGCAAGTGTCAGTGTGGAAGGCAAATTCCACATAAGGATACAGATAATCTGTATCGTTTTTGCCTAGGCCCTAATCATGACCATACTTCCTCTGCTATTTGAAAGACCTCTGTCCCAAAGACCCTTCATAGTCATTTTGATTCACTTAATTTATATCTAGAGAACCAAAGCCTTAAGTGTTTAGCATGCTACGCTATGGAAAGTGCATCAGGCCCTTCAGGGAAGCCTGTTCTTAAGAAGGCCAAGAAATCTAGCCCTGAGGTTTCTGCTGCTCCTCCAATTCCAGATGTTTCTCCTGAGGCCAGTGTTGGCCCAGAGACCTGTTTAGAGGTAGCTGGTTATTCTTCCATGGGTACTACTGTGGAGGCCACAAAGGATCCTGCTAGCACGTTCTTGAGAGATATGCAGGCATACCTTTTCACAAGGACCATTTAATGCCCTCATGGCCGTTAGACAATCCACAGGGGTTTCTCTTCCTTCCCTTTCCCTTTCTCCAGTTTCTCCTCAAAGAAGGAAGAATTGAGGATCCTTCTGATGAGTATGATTCTTCTGGGGATATGTCTGTAGCTTACTCTGTACAGATGTCTTCTCCATTGGGGTATGCTTCCTCAGAGGAGGAATAAAATGGAACCCAATCTCCAGGGGAAGATGTTACCTTTGGAAAGACCATCATGGAGATGAGAGACTTTTTCCAGTTGAACTATTTTTAGGTTTCAGACATTTAAAAAATATATGATCTTTTACAGATGGATTCCCCATCCCCATCTGCAGTACCTCCAGTGCTTACAAATTTCTTGGATGCTTTCTCCTCTACTTCTAAGTGTCCAGATTCACAATCCCCTGCCCATAAAAGGCCAGACAGGTTCTACAAAGTGCCAGAAGACTATAAGTTTTTGTTTGTGTCCTCCTGCAGATCCAGCTACAGTCTCAGTGGCTGGAGATAAGCCCTCTAAGCTTTTGCCTTCCTTCTCTTCTCGTACAATGAGAACAAAGTTATGGAAAGGTTGGGGAAAAAGTATATACTTCTGCCACTCTGGCCTTTAGGGCCATAAGCTACCAGACCCATATGGCCTAATATTCCTTAGCCCTTCTTTTACGAGCCACTAAGCTCATTTCTGAGTTTCAAGGCTCTAATACTACATCCCAGCTTGCTTTCATTTTAGGTTCCTATGCCCAACTGACACATCATTCTATTAAATGCAGCTATGATGCAGTGGAAGCATCTGCCCAAGCTGCTGCATCTGGCTCTGTCCTTCACAGGTGCTCTTGGCTGAGACTCCAGCAACTGCCAGATGATATCAAAGCTAAATTATGGATGCTGCCCTAGATTCCAAGCCTTTGTTTGGGTCTGCAGCTGCAGAGCATTTTAAGTCCTTGCAAGAAAAGGGCAAGAAGCCCCAGGAACTTAAACATATTTTTGTATTAGCAGTTTCAAAATTTCAAAGGAACTATCCATCTAAAACTCCTTTTGTAAGGAAGCTATCCAGACCTCCTTCTTCTAAGAGTAAAAGAGGTGCCAGGAAGCCTTATTCTGCAAGTATTCTTCTACTACTCCTGCTGCTCAAACACAGCCCTTTCTGAGCAAGCCAGGTAATCTGTGACTACCAACCTCTTTGCAGTCAGACCCCCCTCAGTCCTTAGTCTTTCCTTGTCCGTCCCTGCTTGGAAACGGATCACACAAGACACCTGGATCCTTTCTATGATCCTCAGGGGATACTTCATGATATGGAAGACTCCTCCTACTTTCAGGGATATTCCACAACCCCCCAAAGATCAATTGACTTTCTTTCCTCTGTTGATTCGCACCATGTTTTCTCAGGGTACCATTCAAGAGGTTCCACCTTCCACCTTCCCAAACAGTAAAGGGTTTTTACTCAAGAATCTTCCTAGTCCCCAGAAAAGATGATCCTTGGAAATCCATTTTAGATCTGTCACATCTAAACACCTTTTTTAAAGGTCCCAGCTTTCGCATGCTTTTCTTAAACATTCTGCTTTCTCATTCTTCTGTAGGCCTTCATGGTGTCACTGGACATCAAGGATGCCTATCTTTATATACGTATTCATCCTCTTTACAGGAAATTTCTGCATTTTGCTATTGCTTCCTCACAATTTCAATTTTCTGCCTAACCCTGTGGTCTATCTACAGCATCTTCAAAAAATGCTTAGCTCCTGCCATTGCTTTTTGCACACTAGGGGGTATTCAGATTTTTCCTTACCTGGACGACCTCCTTCTCCAGGCACATTCTCCAGACATACTTTTACAAAACCTTCATTTCAGTGTGTCTTCTGGAAAAACTAGGACTCACTATAAATTTCCAAAACATCCTCTTTCGTTCCTTCATAGGACCATGCTTTCATAGGATGCAGAATTCAATCAGACCAGATGTTGGCTTCCTTACCTCCTCAGAAAGTCATCTCGCTAACTGCTTACTTTCAGGCTATCATTCCGCTCAAGTCCCTGATGACAGCCAGGGAGCTAGGCTTCATGGCATCCACTGTTGCTATGTTAGCTCTAACCAAATTTCACATCAGGAAACTCTAGTGGTATCTCAGGTCAGTCTGGATCCAACATGCTCATCCACTAGATTTTGTAATTCCTCTCCTTCCCTACTTGAAAAAAGAATTAGAGTGATGGATTCCTGGAATCCAAGGCTTCCCCTACAACCCCCCCCCCCGTTCCATCTCATGATGTTGTTCATGGACACCTCCGATGTAAGATGGGGAGGGCAACCTTTGCCTCTTGGAAGGTTCAAGACATGTGGTTTCCCTCCCAGATGAAGGAATACATAAACATAAGATATGAGAGCTCTCATTTTTGCCCTGCAAACCTTTCAACCTCTTTTTCAACCAGGTCCCTTAAAGTGGTTTACAGACAACACCACAGTTATTTGGTATGTCATCAAGTGGGAGGGGGGGGCAAGTCATATCTCCTGATCAGGTTGGCTCTCAAGGCTTGGGAGTTGGCAACTCAAAATCAGCTGACCCTTAAGGCAATTTACGTTCCAGTCAGAATGTTGTGGCAGACACATTGAGCAGGTCCATGACTCAATCCGATGAATAGACCATGACTTGATCCCATGAATGGACGTTGCACAAGGATGTGTTTCTGGGCATTATCCCAATCCTCAGTAATGGAAGATGGACACCCTATCCTTTTGTTGAAAAGGGATGTTTCTCTATGCATTCTCCTCATCAGGCATGGAGGATGGATGCCCTGTCCTACTTTTGGAAGGAGATGTTTCTCTATGCATCCCCCCCCGTCCCCCTCCTTCAGAAAGTTCTGTTAAAAAGTCAACAGTACCAACCATAAATCTTGCTGGTGACTCCCTTTTGGCCAAGACAGCATTGGTTCCCCCTTCTTTTCCATTCAGGCAAGGGCAGTCATCACAAGTTACCTCACAGGGTGGATCTACTCGCATAGAACAAGGGATATCCAATACATCCACAAATGTCAACCCTTCAGCTGACACTGTGAGATATAGGGTTTTGATCCCTTTCAGACACCCGTTTTCTAAGGATGTGCTGCAAGTTCTGCAGGAGGCCAGAAAACCCAATACCAGGATATCCTACATTTCCAAATGGAAGAGGTTTTCCATCTGGTGTCTTTGCCCAAATTATTGTCTGTGGATATTTCAGTAGTTTTGCCTTATCTGTGTGAACTACTGAAGACTGGATTATCATATTCTCCGGTAAAAGCTTATCTCTCAGCCATTCTGCTTGTCTGCCTATGACCCCTCCTTTGGCTTCAAGTTTGGAAGTCAAACCCTTCTTGAAAGACATCCTTCATATCAGACCACCAAGTAAACCAGTACCTCCTCCTTGGGATTTAAACTTTGTTTTAGAAAAACTTACATTGCCTCCCTTTGAACCAGCAGTTTTTGTCTTTCAACATTGCAATTGAAAGACAGTTCTTCCTTTGGCTATCACTTCAGCCAGTAGGGTTTCAGAACTTCAGAACTTTATGGCTTCTTCTCCTTTTACTGTCTTGCACAAGGCTAGGGTTTCCTACTCACTAATCCCTCCTTTATGCCCTAGGGGGTGAATGAGTTGTCACTTAATCAATTCATTAACCTGCTGACTTTATTTCCCTCTCCACAATCTTCTAGTGGGAGGATCTTATACACCTTGGATGTGCATAGACAACTAAAGTTTTATTTGGATAAAACCAAGTCTTTTAGGAAGTCTGACCATCTCTTTGTTTCTTACCATCCCATGACTCTTGGCAGACCTGTTTCCAAGAAAACAAGATCTTCCTGGATTCTAAGGCTATTTCCTTTTGTTATGTGGCTCATGGAAAAACCCTTGCTTCTCCATTTAAGGCTCACTCCACTAGAGCTGTGTCTTCCTCAGCTGCCTTTTTCAAAGATCTGGATACTTCCTGTGTCTTAGAAGCAGCCACTTTGTTTTCTGTCCATACCTTCACAAAACACTATAAGTTGGATGATTTATCTAGATCTACAGCTGGTTTTGACAGGGATATTCTTCAGGGCTTTGTAGAGAGTGCTACTGCCCCTCCTCCCACTCTTTCTTCTGCATGAGGAGCTTTGGTATTCTCCCTCATGTTATGAATACTGCAGCATATGAATTAAAGGACATAGAATAGTTGTGTAAAATCTTACCATAACCATAGATGTCCTCCTCTTTTATATGTTTCTCTATTCTAATCCTACCACATTCACCCTGATGCTTGCTTGCTTGTTTACTGGACGTGTGTTTTCTCAGTTTATCTCAGGCTGGTGTTCTTCCTGGGACATTCAGTTCTGAAAATGGTACATGTCAACATCTGCTACATACCCGACGTTGCTTTATGACCGATGTTGGATGGGATCCTATGTGCGATGTCGCATGTAACTTACAGTAACTGTAGACTTTTTTTATACTTGCCAGATGTTCGGGCAGCCTGTGGTGGATTCCCCTTATGTTATGAATACTGCAACATATAGAAGAGAAGGACATAAATGGTTATGGTAAGATTTTACACAACTATTATTTGTACATCATTAGGGAACTTAACATTTTTCAGTCCTTTTGGAATAGTTTGCTGATGTGTACATTTCTTGAAAAAGGCTTTATCCATTTGTATTGAGTTATATTTAAAATCTTGCAATTGTCGAAATATAGTGCCAACTTCTGATGTTAGCATAGGTGTTTGAAATGAAGGTATAGCATCAAATACTTAATATATATCCATGATATAGTAAGATTTGTTTCCCCAGACCAAACCACCTCCGCATATGTTTTAGTATTGGGAACATCATTACCAATTCTGCTATCTGAACAGTCATCCATCTTATTAACTGTTGTAACTTCCTTGTTCTTTGAAACCACATACTGCGATTATTGAACCAAAAGAAGTCCAAGTCCAGCAGGTACTATACTTTGCACAGACCCTCCATTGTCCTCCTGTACAACATTCACAGTATGTGTGACATTGATAACTGACTCCTGGTACTTCACAGAACCAGAATATACAAAAAAAAAACCTTAAAAAATAAATATCCACCGTTCCACATGAATGTATCAATTCAATAAAACAATAATGCCTCAAAAAGAAAACATACGGTATAGCCCAGGAAAATACTTTTAAAAATGTCCAAGCAAAACCACAGCTAGTAGCAGGCTGAAAGGCAAGGCTCAGCAGTTGTAAAATCCACAAGTTTTATTAAAAGTTAGCGCTTTTGCAGTGTTCACCACCGCTTCATCAGACAAAAACGTAAAGCAAATAAACTTTTTTTATACTAAATTTTAGTATCAATTAACATAACAATGCAGAATCCTAATTGATCCACAGGACATTTACTTTTAAATCTGTGCTGTTTTTAGATGCTGTTGCTTTAAAAGTAAATGTCCTGTGTATCAGTTAGGATTCTGCATTGTTATGTTAATTGATACTAAAATGTACTATAAAAGAAGTTCATTTGCTTTACTTTTTTGTCTATTGAAGCGGTGGTGAACACTGCGAAAGTGCTAACTTTTAATACATTTGTGGATTTTACAACTGCTGAGCCTTGCCTTTCTGCCTGTTACTAGCTGTGGTTTTGCTTGGAAATTTGTTTGGGTCTGCTGCTAGAATACACTCACTGCTTTTGGGTTTCTTCGTTACTTTTAAAAATGTATTAAGTAGGTTCATCTTATGTAGAAACAAGACCATCAGAATGAATAAACTCTGCTCACATACTCTTTAAATACTAATCATTTAAATCACATGACTAAAATCACCACTGAAAATCTTAAAATTGGAGCTTGCTTCTGTTTTAGCTCACTGCTGAAAGGCAAACTCTCATTCAAACCTGTGTTTTATCATATTCCAACAACAGTTACCATGGTAATTCTCTGATCAGCAGATGGTTTTGCCAATCCCCCTTTCATGTTAAGCAATTATTTCCATGATAACAAATACACATTTATTATTTCAACAAAGCGGGCAAAACAGAACTGTTGTTGGTAAATGTGGATTCCTAACTTAAAGGCATTTTAAATATTTTTATGCACATTCTAAGGGATTCTGGGCACATGTTGGATCTGTTGAGATCAATAGAAAGTGTAAAAAAAATAA